>NW_027638423.1:0-133574 GCF_951216825.1 Electrona antarctica | reverse complement strand
TTATAGAATGACCTCCGACACCATGGACTATAGCCTTTCGCTTTTGCGTGATTTTGACCTTTTTTTCAAATCCTCCGAAATCGTGAAAAACGACATATTATAGAATGACCTCCGACACCATGGATTATAGCCTTTCGCTTTTGCACGATTTTCAACTTTTTTTCAAATCCTCCGAAATCGTGAAAAACGACATACTATAGTATGCCCTCCGACACCATGGACTATAGCCTTTCACTTTTGCATGATTTTCACTTTTTTTCAAATCTTCCGAAATCATGAAAAACGACATACTATAGAATGCCCTCCGACACCATGGACTATAGCCTTTCGCTTTTGCATGATTTTCAACAATTTTTCAAATCCTCCGGAATCGTGAAAAACGACATATTATAGAATGACCCCTGACACCATGGACTATAGCCTTTCGCTTTTGCGTGATTTTCACCTTTTTTCAAATCCTCCGGAATCGTGAAAAACGACATATTATAGAATGACCTCCGACACCATGGACTATAGCCTTTCGCTTTTGCGTGATTTTCACCTTTTTTTCAAATCCTCCGAAAACGTGAAAAACGACATACTATAGTATGCCCTCCGACACCATGGACTATAGCCTTTCGCTTTTGCGCGATTTTCAACTTTTTTCAAATCCTCCGAAATCGTGAAAAACGACATACTATAGTATGCCCTCCGACACCATGGACTATAGCCTTTCGCTTTTCCGTGATTTTCACCTTTTTTCAAATCCTCCGGAATCGTGAAAAACAACATATTATAGAATGACCTCCGACACCATGGACTATAGCCTTTCGTTTTTGCGTGATTTTCACCTTTTTTCAAATCCTCCGGAATCGTGAAAAACGACATATTATAGAATGACCTCCGACACCATGGACTATAGCCTTTCGCTTTTGCGTGATTTTCACCTTTTTTTCAAATCCTCCGAAATCGTGAAAAACGACATACTATAGTATGCCCTCCGACACCATGGACTATAGCCTTTCGCTTTTGCGCGATTTTCAACTTTTTT
Organism: Electrona antarctica; assembly: GCF_951216825.1. NCBI lineage: Eukaryota > Metazoa > Chordata > Actinopteri > Myctophiformes > Myctophidae > Electrona > Electrona antarctica. The sequence continues at coordinate 132,544 of NW_027638423.1, read as the reverse complement.
CAAATCCTCCGAAATCGTGAAAAACGACATACTATAGTATGCCCTCCGACACCATGGACTATAGCCTTTCGCTTTTCCGTGATTTTCACCTTTTTTCAAATCCTCCGGAATCGTGAAAAACAACATATTATAGAATGACCTCCGACACCATGGACTATAGCCTTTCGCTTTTGCGTGATTTTCACCTTTTTTTCAAATCCTCCGAAATCGTGAAAAACGACATATTATAGAATGACCTCCGACACCATGGACTATAGCCTTTCGCTTTTGCGCGATTTTCAACTTTTTTTCAAATCCTCCGAAATCGTGAAAAACGACATACTATAGTATGCCCTCCGACACCATGGACTATAGCCTTTCGCTTTTGCGCGATTTTCAACTTTTTTTCAAATCCTCCGAAATCGTGAAAAACGACATACTATAGTATGCCCTCCGACACCATGGACTATAGCCTTTCGCTTTTCCGTGATTTTCACCTTTTTTCAAATCCTCCGGAATCGTGAAAAACAACATATTATAGAATGACCTCCGACACCATGGACTATAGCCTTTCGCTTTTGCGTGATTTTGACCTTTTTTTCAAATCCTCCGAAATCGTGAAAAACGACATATTATAGAATGACCTCCGACACCATGGATTATAGCCTTTCGCTTTTGCGCGATTTTCAACTTTTTTTCAAATCCTCCGAAATCGTGAAAAACGACATACTATAGTATGCCCTCCGACACCATGGACTATAGCCTTTCACTTTTGCATGATTTTCACTTTTTTTCAAATCTTCCGAAATCATGAAAAACGACATACTATAGAATGCCCTCCGACACCATGGACTATAGCCTTTCGCTTTTGCATGATTTTCACTTTTTTTCAAATCTTCCGAAATCGTGAAAAACGACATACTATAGAATGCCCTCCGACACCATGGACTAAAGCCTTTCGCTTTTCCGTGATTTTCACCTTTTTTCAAATCCTCCGGAATCGTGAAAAACGACATATTATAGAATGACCTCCGACACCATGGACTGTAGCCTTTCGCTTTTGCGTGATTTTCACCTTTTTTCAAATCCTCCGAAATCGTGAAAAACGACATACTATAGTATGCCCTCCGACACCATGGATTATAGCCTTTCGCTTTTGCGTGATTTTCAACTTTTTTCAAATCTACCGAAATCGTGTAAAACGACATACTATAGTATGCCCTCCGACACCATGGACTATAGCCTTTCGCTTTTGCGTGATTTTCAACTATTTTTCAAATCGATGAATCGCGCACTATAACACACCGCTCAATTACCCTGACCAGTATAAATGACCTTCACCAGTATAAATTACCTTCATAAGACTAGTAAATGACCTTCAACCGGAATAAATGACCTTGACCAGTATAAATGACCTTGACCAGTATAAATTACCTTCATAAGACTAGTAAATGACCTTCACCAGTATAAATTACCTTGACCAGTATAAATTACCTTGACCAGTATGCGGCCCGAGACCATGGACTATAGCCTTTTGCTTTTGCGTGATTTTCAACTTTTTTTCAAATCCTCCGAAATCGTGAAAAACAACATACTATAGTATGCCCTCCGACACCATGGACTATAGCCTTTCGCTTTTGCGTGATTTTCAACTTTTTTTCAAATCCTCCGAAATCATGAAAAACAACTTACTATAGAATGCCCTCCGACACCATGGACTATAGCCTTTCACTTTTGCATGATTTTCACTTTTTTTCAAATCTTCCGAAATCGTGAAAAACGACATACTATAGAATGCCCTCCGACACCATGGACTAAAGCCTTTCGCTTTTCCGTGATTTTCACCTTTTTTCAAATCCTCCGGAATCGTGAAAAACGACATATTATAGAATGACCTCCGACACCATGGACTGTAGCCTTTCGCTTTTGCGTGATTTTCACCTTTTTTTCAAATCCTCCGAAATCGTGAAAAACGACATACTATAGTATGCCCTCCGACACCATGGATTATAGCCTTTCGCTTTTGCGTGATTTTCAACTTTTTTCAAATCTACCGAAATCGTGTAAAACGACATACTATAGTATGCCCTCCGACACCATGGACTATAGCCTTTCGCTTTTGCGTGATTTTCAACTATTTTTCAAATCGATGAATCGCGCACTATAACACACCGCTCAATTACCCTGACCAGTATAAATGACCTTCACCAGTATAAATTACCTTCATAAGACTAGTAAATGACCTTCAACCGGAATAAATGACCTTGACCAGTATAAATGACCTTGACCAGTATAAATTACCTTCATAAGACTAGTAAATGACCTTCACCAGTATAAATTACCTTGACCAGTATAAATTACCTTGACCAGTATGCGGCCCGAGACCATGGACTATAGCCTTTTGCTTTTGCGTGATTTTCAACTTTTTTTCAAATCCTCCGAAATCGTGAAAAACGACATACTACAGTATGCCCTCCGACACCATGGACTATAGCCTTTCGCTTTTGCGTGATTTTCAACTTTTTTTCAAATCCTCCGAAATCATGAAAAACAACTTACTATAGAATGCCCTCCGACACCATGGACTATAGCCTTTCGCTTTTGCGTGATTTTCAACTTTTTTTCAAATCTTCCGAAATCGTGTAAAACGACATATTATAGAATGACCTCCGACACCATGGACTATAGCCTTTCGCTTTTGCGTGATTTTCACCTTTTTTTCAAATCCTCCGAAATCGTGAAAAACGACATACTATAGTATGCCCTCCGACACCATGGACTATAGCCTTTCGCTTTTGCGTGATTTTCAACTTTTTTTCAAATCTTCCGAAATCGTGTAAAACGACATACTATAGTATGCCCTCCGACACCATGGACTATAGCCTTTCACTTTTGCATGATTTTCACTTTTTTTCAAATCTTCCGAAATCGTGTAAAACAACTTACTATAGAATGCCCTCCGACACCATGGACTATAGCCTTTCGCTTTTGCGTGATTTTCACCTTTTTTCAAATCCTCCGGAATCGTGAAAAACGACATATTATAGAATGACCTCCGACACCATGGACTATAGCCTTTCACTTTTGCATGATTTTCACTTTTTTTCAAATCTTCCGAAATCGTGAAAAACGACATACTATAGAATGCCCTCCGACACCATGGACTATAGCCTTTCGCTTTTCCGTGATTTTCACCTTTTTTCAAATCTTCCGAAATCGTGAAAAACGACATACTATAGAATGCCCTCCGACACCATGGACTATAGCCTTTCGCTTTTCCGTGATTTTCACCTTTTTTCAAATCCTCCGGAATCGTGAAAAACGACATATTATAGAATGACCTCCGACACCATGGACTATAGCCTTTCGCTTTTCCGTGATTTTCACCTTTTTTTCAAATCCTCCGCAATCGTGAAAAACGACATACTATAGTATGCCCTCCGACACCATGGACTATAGCCTTTCGCTTTTGCGTGATTTTCAACTTTTTTCAAATCCTCCGAAATCGTGAAAAACAACTTACTATAGAATGCCCTCCGACACCATGGACTATAGCCTTTCGCTTTTCCGTGATTTTCACCTTTTTTCAAATCCTCCGGAATCGTGAAAAACGACATATTATAGAATGACCTCCGACACCATGGACTATAGCCTTTCGCTTTTCCGTGATTTTCACCTTTTTTTCAAATCCTCCGGAATCGTGAAAAACGACATACTATAGTATGCCCTCCGACACCATGGACTATAGCCTTTCGCTTTTGCGTGATTTTCACTTTTTTTCAAATCTTCCGAAATCGTGAAAAACGACATACTATAGTATGCCCTCCGACACCATGGACTATAGCCTTTCGCTTTTGCGTGATTTTCAACTTTTTTTCAAATCCTCCGAAATCGTGAAAAACAACTTACTATAGAATGCCCTCCGACACCATGGACTATAGCCTTTTGCTTTTGCGTGATTTTCAACTTTTTTTCAAATCTTCCGAGCTGTTTGCCGAACTGTCACCCGGGAGCACCCAGGGAAGCCCGACGCCCGCCGGCGCCGGGAGCTCGCCCTCCATCATTTCCGACACCTCCAGCACCTCCAGTATTGCTGACGCCGACAACCCAGCTGTCGTCGCTCCGGCTCTAAGCGCCGCCACCGCCGTTCCTCAAACCGCCCCGCGGTCCAACGGATCCTCCATCCTGCCGTCCGGCCACGCCACCACCGCGTCCTCAGGTCTGCCCCGATCCCACTCGCAGTGCAGCACCACCAGCAGTGCGCCCTCTCACCGCCGCAGCTCCACGAGACAGCACAACGCTTCTCGCAGCTCAGCTGCCTCGCGCCACCGCAGTCAGCCACAACAACCCAGCCAGCCACAACCCGCCATCACGGACTGGACCGTGGTGGGTCTCCAGCGCCAGCTCCGCGCTCGGAATATTACCTTCCCTCGCGCCACCAACAAGGCGGGCTTGTTCCAGTTGTTCTGCAACGCCGACTCCACCATGGACTCGCTTTTCCGTGATTTTCACCTTTTTTTCAAATCCTCCGAAATCGTGAAAAACAACTTACTATAGAATGCCCTCCGACACCATGGACTATAGCCTTTCACTTTTGCATGATTTTCACTTTTTTTCAAATCTTCCGAAATCGTGAAAAACGACTTACTATAGAATGCCCTCCGACACCATGGACTATAGCCTTTCGCTTTTGCGTGATTTTCACCTTTTTTTCAAATCCTCCGAAATCGTGAAAAACAACTTACTATAGAATGCCCTCCAACACCATAGCCTTTCGCTTTTGCGTGATTTTCAACTTTTTTTCAAATCTTCCGAAATCGTGTAAAACGACATACTATAGTATTCCCTCCGACACCATGGACTATAGCCTTTCACTTTTGCATGATTTTCACTTTTTTTCAAATCCTCCGAAATCGTGAAAAACGACATACTATAGTATGCCCTCCGACACCATGGACTATAGCCTTTCGCTTTTGCGTGATTTTCAACTTTTTTTCAAATCCTCCGAAATCGTGAAAAACGACATACTATAGTATGCCCTCCGACACCATGGACTATAGCCTTTCACTTTTGCATGATTTTCACTTTTTTTCAAATCTTCCGAAATCGTGAAAAAGGACATACTATAGTATGCCCTCCGACACCATGGACTATAGCCTTTCGCTTTTGCGTGATTTTCAACTTTTTTTCAAATCCTCCGAAATCGTGAAAAACAACTTACTATAGAATGCCCTCCGACACCATGGACTATAGCCTTTTGCTTTTGCGTGATTTTCAACTTTTTTTCAAATCTTCCGAGCTGTTTGCCGAACTGTCACCCGGGAGCACCCAGGGAAGCCCGACGCCCGCCGGCGCCGGGAGCTCGCCCTCCATCATTTCCGACACCTCCAGCACCTCCAGTATTGCTGACGCCGACAACCCAGCTGTCGTCGCTCCGGCTCTAAGCGCCGCCACCGCCGTTCCTCAAACCGCCCCGCGGTCCAACGGATCCTCCATCCTGCCGTCCGGCCACGCCACCACCGCGTCCTCAGGTCTGCCCCGATCCCACTCGCAGTGCAGCACCACCAGCAGTGCGCCCTCTCACCGCCGCAGCTCCACGAGACAGCACAACGCTTCTCGCAGCTCAGCTGCCTCGCGCCACCGCAGTCAGCCACAACAACCCAGCCAGCCACAACCCGCCATCACGGACTGGACCGTGGTGGGTCTCCAGCGCCAGCTCCGCGCTCGGAATATTACCTTCCCTCGCGCCACCAACAAGGCGGGCTTGTTCCAGTTGTTCTGCAACGCCGACTCCACCATGGACTCGCTTTTCCGTGATTTTCACCTTTTTTTCAAATCCTCCGAAATCGTGAAAAACAACTTACTATAGAATGCCCTCCGACACCATGGACTATAGCCTTTCACTTTTGCATGATTTTCACTTTTTTTCAAATCTTCCGAAATCGTGAAAAACGACTTACTATAGAATGCCCTCCGACACCATGGACTATAGCCTTTCGCTTTTGCGTGATTTTCACCTTTTTTTCAAATCCTCCGAAATCGTGAAAAACAACTTACTATAGAATGCCCTCCAACACCATAGCCTTTCGCTTTTGCGTGATTTTCAACTTTTTTTCAAATCTTCCGAAATCGTGTAAAACGACATACTATAGTATTCCCTCCGACACCATGGACTATAGCCTTTCACTTTTGCATGATTTTCACTTTTTTTCAAATCCTCCGAAATCGTGAAAAACGACATACTATAGTATGCCCTCCGACACCATGGACTATAGCCTTTCGCTTTTGCGTGATTTTCAACTTTTTTTCAAATCCTCCGAAATCGTGAAAAACGACATACTATAGTATGCCCTCCGACACCATGGACTATAGCCTTTCACTTTTGCATGATTTTCACTTTTTTTCAAATCTTCCGAAATCGTGAAAAAGGACATACTATAGAATGACCTCCGACACCATGGACTATAGCCTTTCGCTTTTGCGTGATTTTCACCTTTTTTTCAAATCTTCCGAAATCGTGAAAAACGACATACTATAGAATGCCCTCCGACACCATGGACTATAGCCTTTTGCTTTTGCGTGATTTTCAACTTTTTTTCAAATCTTCCGAGCTGTTTGCCGAACTGTCACCCGGGAGCACCCAGGGAAGCCCGACGCCCGCCGGCGCCGGGAGCTCGCCCTCCATCATTTCCGACACCTCCAGCACCTCCAGTGTTGCTGACGCCGACAACCCAGCTGTCGTCGCTCCGGCTCTAAGCGCCGCCACCGCCGTTCCTCAAACCGCCCCGCGGTCCAACGGATCCTCCATCCTGCCGTCCGGCCACGCCACCACCGCGTCCTCAGGTCTGCCCCGATCCCACTCGCAGAGCAGCACCACCAGCAGTGCGCCCTCTCACCGCCGCAGCTCCACGAGACAGCACAACGCTTCTCGCAGCTCAGCTGCCTCGCGCCACCGCAGTCAGCCACAACAACCCAGCCAGCCACAACCCGCCATCACGGACTGGACCGTGGTGGGTCTCCAGCGCCAGCTCCGCGCTCGGAATATTACCTTCCCTCGCGCCACCAACAAGGCGGGCTTGTTCCAGTTGTTCTGCAACGCCGACTCCACCATGGACTCCACAACAACAACAACACCGGGGCCTTCCTCGAGCCGGACGCGTTCCGATGACGTCACGAGGCGCGCTACAGCCGCGACAACCGTCGATGACGTCACCCGCCGATCCAGGCGGTCCAGAGCCAACCCAGTCTCTCCCCCCCCCCCCACTTCCAGCGTTGGGTATCTTACATTATATATTTGGAATATACTTCATTACTATTACTTAATCTTGTCAAGTTTTAAAGTTAATGTAGCCTTCCAGCGTCGGGTGCCTTACACTCCTATTTGGAATACGTGTACCATATACATATATAACATATATATATACATTGTATATATGGGGTATTATGTATGTATACACATATATTATCATTGCTTTAACTTGCCAAGCATTAAGCCCATGTAGTGTTAGTTACCCAACACCACCCACCTCTACCTCCTCCCTTCCTTCCACCTCTTCCACACTTCTCCCCACCACCCCCCACACGGCACATTTCTTCCAAACAGCGCAAACAGCGCAACCCTCCCAAGCTCCCCCCCCTCCACCAGCACAATCCCCACAATCAGTGAAACCCCTCCAAACCCCCCCACCTCAGCACCTGCCCCCCACACCCTCACGTCCATCCTGTCCCCCCTTCCCCCCGCCCCCCTCCTTTCTCTCTCTCCACAGCTACCCCGGCGGTCGCCCCGCCCAACGCCCCTGCCAGGAACCCCCAGAACATCACCTCCGCCCTCCGTCACCAGATCCTCCTAGGTAATGACATCGACCTCGGCACCCTCCTCCGCCCCTCCACCACCAACTCCGAATCCCGCCTCATAGAATGCGGAGACATCTCGATCCAGCTCCGCAACCCCACCCCCTCACGCTCTGCCATCCTCACCGTTGCCGAGTTCTGCCTGGCTTTCTCTCTCTTCCGAGACGTAATTTGCTCCGCCTACCCAGCCCGCCGCCAGGAGCTGGACGACTACCTCTCGGTGATCCTCGACCTGGCCGTGAGGTTCGGCGGTTCCCTCTTCCTCGAGTACCACCGCCAATTCTCCGCCACCGCCGCAGCCAGGCTCCATCAGCTGAACACAGCCACCTACTGGGGCCAACTGGACCTTGAATTATATTGCCGCATTTTCGCCGGAAGGCTCGCCATTGCTTGCAATCTGTGCGGCAACCCCACCCACCCCGCCAGCCAGTGCGTCCATGCCGCCCCCCCCGCCGCCAAACCCACCACCTACAGACCAATCACTGGCCCCTCCTCCCTCCCCAACTTCCTTACTCAGTAAGGAAGTGGCTTCCGGTTTCATGATCGGCCCATTTTCCACTCCACCCTTCCCCACCTACCGCATCAGCCCCCTAGGCATTGCCACCCGCAAATATTCAGGAAAAAAGAGGATCATCCTAGACCTCTCCTCCCCCCACGGCACCTCCACCCCCAGCATCAACAGCCTCATCCCCAGCCCCCCCTTCTCCATGCAGTACGCCACCATTGATGGCGCCATCAACCTGATCCGGCTCGCCGGCGAAGGCGCTTGGCTGGCCAAAGCCGACATCACCGCAGCTTTCAAGGTCCTCCCCCTTCACCCCGACTGTTGGCATCTTTTTGGGGTTCTCTGGCAGGAACACTACTATTTTGCCGTCAGCCTCACTTTCGGCTGCAGGAGCAGCCCAAAGCTCTTCGACACACTGGCCGAGGCCCTCTGCTGGATCCTCACCAACAACCACCACCTCCCCTACGTCACTCATCTGCTAGATGACTTCCTGGTCCTCACTCCGCCTCACGCCCCCCCCCCCCCCCCCCCCCCCCCCCCCCCCCGCTTCCGGTCTAACCATACTCACCTCCGTTTTCAACGAACTAGGCGTCCCCCTCGCCCTCGAGAAGACAGCAGGACCCTCCACCTCCCTCGACTTCCTGTGCATCACCCTGGACACCATCTCATTCCAAGCCTCCCTACCACCCGACAAGCTCAATTGCATCTCACTCCTCCTCTCCAACTACCTGGACCTCCCCCAGTGCAGCAAGCAACAGCTCCTCTCCCTGCTCGGCCATCTCAACTATGCGATCCGCATCATCCCCCAAGGCCGCTCCTTCATTTCCAACCTCCTCCACCTCTCCACCTCAGTCCCCTCCCTTCACCACCAAGTCACCTTCAACTCCCCCTGCCAGATGGAACTGCGTCTTTGGCACCTCCTCCTGTCCAACTGGAACGGCATTACATTTTTCTATAATGATTTCATCTCCTCCCCCGAAGACCTCCAACTCTTCACCGACGCAGCCCCTTCAGTAGGCTTCGGAGGCTACTATGCCGGACGTTGGTTCTCCTCCCCCTGGCCTGACGAACTCCACCTCCTCGACCCAGACCATTCCCAATCCTCCACTCTATATGAACTCTATCCCGTTGTCATCGCCGCAGCCCTGTGGGGCTCCCAGTGGACCAGCAAGAGCATCCTCATTCACACAGACAATATGGCCGTGGTCCACATAGTAAACAAAGGCCGCTGCTCCTCACTCCCCGTCATGTCCCTCCTGCGCCGCCTAACCTGGCTCTCCGTCACCCACCAGTTCCTCCTCCGTGCCGCCCACATCCCTGGACACCACAACGCCATCGCTGACTCCCTTTCCCGCTTTCTTTTTCAGAAATTCAAGACCTTGGCCCCACACTCCGATCCTCTGCCACCTCATTCTCCAGTCCCAGCACTCCGTCCTGCAGAGCATAGCCGACTCCACCCTCTCATCATACCGGACAGCATGGACCAACTTCCAGTCCTTTCACCTCCGCCACCACCTCCCCTTCCCTTCACTCGATCTCCTCACCCTCTCCGCCTACATCAGCTTCAGCGCCTCCACCCTCTCCACCCGCTCCTCCACGATCAGAGTCTACCTTTGCGGGATCAACTTCTTCACTAAACTCCTGACCGGTTCGCCCCATCCTTTCACCCAGCACCCCCAGATCACCCTCCAACTCAAAGGCTTGCAGCGCGGCGAACCGCGGCTTCCTCCCCGACGCCTCCCCCTCACCATAGACATCTTGGCATCCTGCATTCACACCATCCGGTCCGGCTACGCCAATCAAACCCTCAACTCCACACTCGAATCCATGTTCCTCCTGGCATTCTACGGCTTCCTCCGCTGTTCAGAGTTCACGGCCGCCAACCAGAACTTCGACCCCACAATCCACCCCTGCCTCTCCGACATAACCTCCCACGACCGCGACACGTTGGTCTTCACCCTGAAACAAAGCAAGTCCTCCCAGCATCGCCCAATCCCCATCTACCTCTTCCGCATCAACTCCCCCACCAGTTCTTTCGAATCCCTGGTCAACCACATCCGCTTCAGACAATCCCAGCACGCTCTCCCCCAGGACCCCCTCTTCACCAATGAACACGGGACCGTCGCCGCACGCGGCTGGTTCCTCCTCCACCTCCGCCAGATCCTCACCACCTCAGGCTACCCATCGGAAAACTTCTCCGGTCACTCCTTCCGCATTGGCGCCGCCTCCACCGCCGCCAGCCGAGGCCTCCAGGACCACACCGTCCGCCTGCTCGGCAGATGGTCCTCCCAAGCATACCTGACCTACATCCGCTCCTCCCTCCACGACATCAAACAGGCCCACAACTCCCTGGTCTAGTGGTCGCCCCCGTCTTCCTTTTTGGGGATCGGTCTCCACGTGTACCGCGGGCTGACCGCCACACGACCCCCTCCCCAAAGACTCCAGGGTCGGCGACCCCCCGGAACCCGCTCCCTCATCATTCATTCATTCATTCATTCATTCATTCAATAAAATCTTTAAACTTTCCACAATGTGTGTTCATTCCAACTAGTGAAATGGAGTTGGAACAACAGATGTTCAGGAGGCGGAGGAACACACCTTGACCACACCTTCACGCCAATCTCCGCCCCCCACGCCAATCTACCTGAGCCTACTTATAGCCGCCCAATACAACCCAGCATCCTCTATGCTTTTCGTATCCCACCTCCATCCCCATCACCACCTCAGGACCAGCAGCATCTCCACTGCTCCATCTCCTCCTCCCTCTCTCCTCACCTCCTCCCTTCCTCGCAGTTCCCACGGGGGGATCAGTCTCCACGTGTACCACGGGCTGACCGCCACACGACCCCCTCCCCAAAGACTCCAGGGTCGGTGACCCCCGGAACCCGCTCCCTCATCATTCATTCATTCATTCATTCATTCAATAAAAACTTTAAACTTTCCACAATGTGTGTTCATTCCAACTAGTGAATAGTCCATTGTCTCGGAGGGATTTTCATCTTTTTTTCAAATCTTCAAAAATGATGAAAAACGGCATGCTATAGTATGCCGTCCGAGGCCATGGGCTATAGCCCATGGTCTCGGAGGGTTTTTCATCATTTTTGAGGATTTGAAAAAAAGACGAAAATCACTCCGAGACCATGGGCTATAGTCCATTGTCTCGGAGTGATTTTCGTCTTTTTTTCAAATCCTCAAAAATGATGAAAAACGGCATGCTATAGTATGCCGTCCGAGGCCATGGGCTATAGCCCATGGTCTCGGAGTGTTTTTCATCATTTTTGAGGTTTTGAAAAAAAGACGAAAATCACTCCGAGACCATGGGCTATAGTCCATTGTCTCGGAGTGATTTTCATCTTTTTTACAAATCCTCAAAAATGATGAAAAACGGCATGCTATAGTATGCCGTCCGAGGCCATGGGCTATAGCCCATGGTCTCGGAGTGTTTTTCATAATTTTTGAGGATTTGAAAAAAAGACGAAAATCACTCCGAGTCCATGGGCTACAGTCCATTGTCTCGGAGTGATTTTCATCTTTTTTTCAAATCCTCAAAAATGATGAAAAATGGCATGCTATAGTATGCCGTCTGAGGCCATGGGCTGAACTTGAACCCACGACCTGTGGTTCTAATAGACAGCAGCTTATCACAGAGGCCACCATGCTCTCTGAGAATCTCCTCAGCTTTCGATCTCTTTCCAGTTCTCTTCTGGATGTTATTCTCCAAAACATGCTGCAAAGTGAAAGTAGCAGGAACTCAGCTGGATTTGAACTCACAACCTCTGACTCACATGGACATCATCTTAACAAGGGTGCCACTGAGCTCTCAGAGCTTTTTAGGTTGTAAGTTGTTCTTCTTGGTGTCACTTTTCAAATGGGGCCTTGGGATCATGTACAGAGCATTTGAATGGTGCTGTGCATCAAAGGTGTCTTTAGTGCTTTTAAGTGTTATCGTGGATGTTAATCAGATAATACAGAGGAGAAACCATGACAGGACACAGACAGCCTCCCCATTGGTGGATGTGATCCTGGCAGCCAGCCCAGGTGTGTTCTGGTCCTGTTGATTGAGCTGAGCAGGACCTATAAACCTGAGAAGGACTTATAAACCTTGAAGGTTTATAGGTCCTGCTCAGCTCAATCAACAGGACCAGAACACACACTTGTTACTTTTCTTCCAGTTTATTATACTCGTCGTTTTATAGCCCATGGTCTCGGAGTGATTTTCGTCTTTTTTTCAAATCCTCAAAAATGATGAAAAACGGCATGCTATAGTATGCCGTCCGAGGCCATGGGCTATAGCCCATGGTCTCGGAGGGTTTTTCATCATGTTTGAGGATTTGAAAAAAAGTCGAAAATCACTCCGAGACCATGGGCTATAGTCCATTGTCTCGGAGTGATTTTCGTCTTTTTTTCAAATCCTCAAAAATGATGAAAAACGGCATGCTATAGTATGCCGTCCGAGGCCATGGGCTATAGCCCATGGTCTCGGAGTGTTTTTCATCATTTTTGAGGATTTGAAAAAAAGACGAAAATCACTCCGAGTCCATGGGCTATAGTCCATTGTCTCGGAGTGGTTTTCATCTTTTTTTCAAATCCTCAAAAATGATGAAAAATGGCATGCTATAGTATGCCGTCTGAGGCCATGGGCTGAACTTGAACCCACGACCTGTGGTTCTAATAGACAGCAGCTTATCACAGAGGCCACCATGCTCTCTGAGAATCTCCTCAGCTTTCCATCTCTTTCCAGTTCTCTTCTGGATGTTATTCTCCAAAACATTCTGCAAAGTGAAAGTAGCAGGAACTCAGCTGGATTTGAACTCACAACCTCTGACTCACATGGACATCATCTTAACAAGGGTGCCACTGAGCTCTCAGAGGTTTTTAGGTTGTAAGTTGTTCTTCTTGGTGTCACTTTTCAAATGGGGCCTTGGGATCATGTACAGAGCATTTGAATGGTGCTGTGCATCAAAGGTGTCTTTAGTGCTTTTAAGTGTTATCGTGGATGTTAATCAGATAATACAGAGGAGAAACCATGACAGGACACAGACAGCCTCCCCATTGGTGGATGTGATCCTGGCAGCCAGCCCAGGTGTGTTCTGGTCCTGTTGATTGAGCTGAGAAGGACTTATAGGTCCTGCTCAGCTCAATCAACAGGACCAGAACACACACTTGTTACTTTTCTTCCAGTTTATTATACTCGTCGTTTTATAGCCCATGGTCTCGGAGTGATTTTCGTCTTTTTTTCAAATCCTCAAAAATGATGAAAAACGGCATGCTATAGTATGCCGTCCGAGGCCATGGGCTATAGCCCATGGTCTCGGAGTGTTTTTCATAATTTTTGAGGATTTGAAAAAAAGACGAAAATCACTCCGAGACCATGGGCTATAGTCCATTGTCTCGGAGGGATTTTCATCTTTTTTTTCAAATCCTCAAAAATGATGAAAAACGGCATGCTATAGTATGCCGTCCGAGGCCATGGGCTATAGCCCATGGTCTCGGAGGGTTTTTCATCATTTTTGAGGATTTGAAAAAACAGACGAAAATCACTCCGAGACCATGGGCTATAGTCCATTGTCTCGGAGTGATTTTCGTCATTTTTTCAAATCCTCAAAAATGATGAAAAACGGCATGTTATAGTATGCCGTCCGAGGCCAAGGGCTATAGCCCATTGTCTCGGAGGGTTTTTCATCATTTTTGAGGATTTGAAAAAAATACGAAAATCTCTCCGAGACCATGGGCTATAGTCCATTGTCTCGGAGGGATTTTCATCTTTTTTTCAAATCCTCAAAAATGATGAAAAACGGCATGCTATAGTATGCCGTCCGAGGCCATGGGCTATAGCCCATGGTCTCGGAGGGTTTTTCATCATTTTTGAGGATTTTAAAAAAAGACGAAAATCACTCCGAGACCATGGGCTATAGTCCATTGTCTCGGAGTGATTTTCATCTTTTTTACAAATCCTCAAAAATGATGAAAAACGGCATGCTATAGTATGCCGTCCGAGGCCATGGGCTATAGCCCATGGTCTCGGAGGGTTTTTCATCATTTTTGAGGATTTGAAAAAAAGACGAAAGTCACTCCAAGAACATGGGCTATAGTCCATTGTCTCGGAGTGATTTTCGTCTTTTTTTCAAATCCTCAAAAATGATGAAAAACGGCATGCTATAGTATGCCGTCCGAGGCCATGGGCTATAGCCCATGGTCTCGGAGGGTTTTTCATCATTTTTGAGGATTTGAAAAAAAGACCAAAATCACTCCGAGACCATGGGCTATAGTCCATTGTCTCGGAGTGATTTTCATCTTTTTTACAAATCCTCAAAAATGATGAAAAACGGCATGCTATAGTATGCCGTCCGAGGCCATGGGCCATGGGCTATAGCCTATAGTCCATTGTCTCGGAGTGATTTTCATCTTTTTTACAAATCCTCAAAAATGATGAAAAACGGCATGCTATAGTATGCCGTCCGAGGCCATGGGCCATGGGCTATAGCCTATAGTCCATTGTCTCGGAGTGATTTTCGTCTTTTTTTCAAATCCTCAAAAATGATGAAAAATGGCATGCTATAGTATGCCGTCTGAGGCCATGGGCTGAACTTGAACCCACGACCTGTGGTTCTAATAGACAGCAGCTTATCACAGAGGCCACCATGCTCTCTGAGAATCTCCTCAGCTTTCGATCTCTTTCCAGTTCTCTTCTGGATGTTATTCTCCAAAACATGCTGCAAAGTGAAAGTAGCAGGAACTCAGCTGGATTTGAACTCACAACCTCTGACTCACATGGACATCATCTTAACAAGGGTGCCACTGAGCTCTCAGAGGTTTTTAGGTTGTAAGTTGTTCTTCTTGGTGTCACTTTTCAAATGGGGCCTTGGGATCATGTACAGAGCATTTGAATGGTGCTGTGCATCAAAGGTGTCTTTAGTGCTTTTAAGTGTTATCGTGGATGTTAATCAGATAATACAGAGGAGAAACCATGACAAGACACAGACAGCCTCCCCATTGGTGGATGTGATCCTGGCAGCCAGCCCAGGTGTGTTCTGGTCCTGTTGATTGAGCTGAGAAGGACTTATAGGTCCTGCTCAGCTCAATCAACAGGACCAGAACACACACTTGTTACTTTTCTTCCAGTTTATTATACTCGTCGTTTTATAGCCCATGGTCTCGGAGTGATTTTCGTCTTTTTTTCAAATCCTCAAAAATGATGAAAAACGGCATGCTATAGTATGCCGTCCGAGGCCATGGGCTATAGCCCATGGTCTCGGAGTGTTTTTCATAATTTTTGAGGATTTGAAAAAAAGACGAAAATCACTCCGAGACCATGGGCTATAGTCCATTGTCTCGGAGTGATTTTCATCTTTTTTACAAATCCTCAAAAATGATGAAAAACGGCATGCTATAGTATGCCGTCCGAGGCCATGGGCTATAGCCCATGGTCTCGGAGGGTTTTTCATCATTTTTGAGGATTTGAAAAAAAGACGAAAATCACTCCGAGACCATGGGCTATAGTCCATTGTCTCGGAGTGATTTTCATATTTTTTTCAAATCCTCAAAAATGATGAAAAACGGCATGCTATAGTATGCCGTCCGAGGCCATGGGCTATAGCCCATGGTCTCGGAGTGTTTTTCATCATTTTTGAGGATTTGAAAAAAAGACGAAAATCACTTCCGAGACCATGGGCTATAGTCCATTGTCTCGGAGGGATTTTCATCTTTTTTTCAAATCCTCAAAAATGATGAAAAACGGCATGCTATAGTATGCCGTCCGAGGCCATGGGCTATAGCCCATGGTCTCGGAGGGTTTTTCATCATTTTTGAGGATTTGAAAAAAAGACGAAAATCACTCCGAGACCATGGGCTATAGTCCATTGTCTCGGAGTGATTTTCATATTTTTTTCAAATCCTCAAAAATGATGAAAAACGGCATGCTATAGTATGCCGTCCGAGGCCATGGGCTATAGCCCATGGTCTCGGAGTGTTTTTCATCATTTTTGAGGATTTGAAAAAAAGACGAAAATCACTCCGAGACCATGGGCTATAGTCCATTGTCTCGGAGTGATTTTCATCTTTTTTACAAATCCTCAAAAATGATGAAAAACGGCATGCTATAGTATGCCGTCCGAGGCCATGGGCTATAGCCCATGGTCTCGGAGGGTTTTTCATCATTTTTGAGGATTTGAAAAAAAGACGAAAGTCACTCCAAG
The DNA here is from genome assembly GCF_951216825.1 of Electrona antarctica. Classification (NCBI taxonomy): domain Eukaryota; kingdom Metazoa; phylum Chordata; class Actinopteri; order Myctophiformes; family Myctophidae; genus Electrona; species Electrona antarctica. The sequence continues at coordinate 116,014 of NW_027638423.1, read as the reverse complement.
AACATGGGCTATAGACCATTGTCTCGGAGTGATTTTCGTCTTTTTTTCAAATCCTCAAAAATGATGAAAAACGGCATGCTATAGTATGCCGTCCGAGGCCATGGGCTATAGCCCATGGTCTCGGAGTGTTTTTCATAATTTTTGAGGATTTGAAAAAAAGACGAAAATCACTCCGAGAACATGGGCTATAGTCCATTGTCTCGGAGTGATTTTCATCTTTTTTACAAATCCTCAAAAATTATGAAAAACGGCATGCTATAGTATGCCGTCTGAGGCCATGGGCTATAGCCCATGGTCTCGGAGGGTTTTTCATCATTTTTGAGGATTTGAAAAAAAGACGAAAGTCACTCCAAGACCATGGGCTATAGTCCATTGTCTCGGAGTGATTTTCGTCTTTTTTTCAAATCCTCAAAAATGATGAAAAACGGCATGTTATAGTATGCCGTCCGAGGCCAAGGGCTATAGCCCATTGTCTCGGAGGGTTTTTCATCATTTTTGAGGATTTAAAAAAAAGACGAAAATCACTCCGAGACCATGGGCTATAGTCCATTGTCTCGGAGTGATTTTCGTCTTTTTTTCAAATCCTCAAAAATGATGAAAAACGGCATGTTATAGTATGCCGTCCGAGGCCAAGGGCTATAGCCCATTGTCTCGGAGGGTTTTTCATCATTTTTGAGGATTTGAAAAAAAGACGAAAATCACTCCGAGACCATGGGCTATAGTCCATGGTCTCGGAGGGATTTTCGTCTTTTTTTCAAATCCTCAAAAATGATGAAAAACGGCATGCTATAGTATGCCGTCCGAGGCCATGGGCTATAGCCCATGGTCTCGGAGGGTTTTTCATCATTTTTGAGGATTTGAAAAAAAGACGAAAATCACTCCGAGACCATGGGCTATAGTCCATTGTCTCGGAGTGATTTTCATATTTTTTTCAAATCCTCAAAAATGATGAAAAACGGCATGCTATAGTATGCCGTCCGAGGCCATGGGCTATAGCCCATGGTCTCGGAGTGTTTTTCATCATTTTTGAGGATTTGAAAAAAAGACGAAAATCACTCCGAGACCATGGGCTATAGTCCATTGTCTCGGAGTGATTTTCATCTTTTTTACAAATCCTCAAAAATGATGAAAAACGGCATGCTATAGTATGCCGTCCGAGGCCATGGGCTATAGCCCATGGTCTCGGAGGGTTTTTCATCATTTTTGAGGATTTGAAAAAAAGACGAAAGTCACTCCAAGAACATGGGCTATAGACCATTGTCTCGGAGTGATTTTCGTCTTTTTTTCAAATCCTCAAAAATGATGAAAAACGGCATGCTATAGTATGCCGTCCGAGGCCATGGGCTATAGCCCATGGTCTCGGAGTGTTTTTCATAATTTTTGAGGATTTGAAAAAAAGACGAAAATCACTCCGAGAACATGGGCTATAGTCCATTGTCTCGGAGTGATTTTCATCTTTTTTACAAATCCTCAAAAATTATGAAAAACGGCATGCTATAGTATGCCGTCTGAGGCCATGGGCTATAGCCCATGGTCTCGGAGGGTTTTTCATCATTTTTGAGGATTTGAAAAAAAGACGAAAGTCACTCCAAGACCATGGGCTATAGTCCATTGTCTCGGAGTGATTTTCGTCTTTTTTTCAAATCCTCAAAAATGATGAAAAACGGCATGTTATAGTATGCCGTCCGAGGCCAAGGGCTATAGCCCATTGTCTCGGAGGGTTTTTCATCATTTTTGAGGATTTAAAAAAAAGACGAAAATCACTCCGAGACCATGGGCTATAGTCCATTGTCTCGGAGTGATTTTCGTCTTTTTTTCAAATCCTCAAAAATGATGAAAAACGGCATGTTATAGTATGCCGTCCGAGGCCAAGGGCTATAGCCCATTGTCTCGGAGGGTTTTTCATCATTTTTGAGGATTTGAAAAAAAGACGAAAATCACTCAGAGACCATGGGCTATAGTCCATGGTCTCGGAGGGATTTTCGTCTTTTTTTCAAATCCTCAAAAATGATGAAAAACGGCATGCTATAGTATGCCGTCCGAGGCCATGGGCTATAGCCCATGGTCTCGGAGGGTTTTTCATCATTTTTGAGGATTTGAAAAAAAGACCAAAATCACTCCGAGACCATGGGCTATAGTCCATTGTCTCGGAGTGATTTTCATCTTTTTTACAAATCCTCAAAAATGATGAAAAACGGCATGCTATAGTATGCCGTCCGAGGCCATGGGCCATGGGCTATAGCCTATAGTCCATTGTCTCGGAGTGATTTTCGTCTTTTTTACAAATCCTCAAAAATGATGAAAAACGGCATGCTATAGTATGCCGTCCGAGGCCATGGGCTATAGCCCATGGTCTCAGAGGGTTTTTCATCATTTTTGAGAATTTGAAAAAAAGACGAAAATCACTCCGAGACCATGGGCTATAGTCCATTGTCTCGGAGTGATTTTCGTCTTTTTTTCAAATCCTCAAAAATGATGGAAAACGGCATGCTATAGTATGCCGTCCGAGGCCATGGGCTATAGCCCATGGTCTCGGAGTGTTTTTCATCATTTTTGAGGATTTGAAAAAAAGACGAAAATCACTCCGAGTCCATGGGCTATAGTCCATTGTCTCGGAGTGGTTTTCATCTTTTTTTCAAATCCTCAAAAATGATGAAAAATGGCATGCTATAGTATGCCGTCTGAGGCCATGGGCTGAACTTGAACCCACAACCTGTGGTTCTAATAGACAGCAGCTTATCACAGAGGCCACCATGCTCTCTGAGAATCTCCTCAGCTTTCGATCTCTTTCCAGTTCTCTTCTGGATGTTATTCTCCAAAACATGCTGCAAAGTGAAAGTAGCAGGAACTCAGCTGGATTTGAACTCACAACCTCTGACTCACATGGACATCATCTTAACAAGGGTGCCACTGAGCTCTCAGAGGTTTTTAGGTTGTAAGTTGTTCTTCTTGGTGTCACTTTTCAAATGGGTCCTTGGGATCATGTACAGAGCATTTGAATGGTGCTGTGCATCAAAGGTGTCTTTAGTGCTTTTAAGTGTTATCGTGGATGTTAATCAGATAATACAGAGGAGAAACCATGACAGGACACAGACAGCCTCCCCATTGGTGGATGTGATCCTGGCAGCCAGCCCAGGTGTGTTCTGGTCCTGTTGATTGAGCTGAGAAGGACTTATAGGTCCTGCTCAGCTCAATCAACAGGACCAGAACACACACTTGTTACTTTTCTTCCAGTTTATTATACTCGTCGTTTTATAGCCCATGGTCTCGGAGTGATTTTCGTCTTTTTTTCAAATCCTCAAAAATGATGAAAAACGGCATGCTATAGTATGCCGTCCGAGGCCATGGGCTATAGCCCATGGTCTCGGAGTGTTTTTCATAATTTTTGAGGATTTGAAAAAAAGACGAAAATCACTCCGAGACCATGGGCTATAGTCCATTGTCTCGGAGGGATTTTCATCTTTTTTTCAAATCCTCAAAAATGATGAAAAACGGCATGCTATAGTATGCCGTCCGAGGCCATGGGCTATAGCCCATGGTCTCGGAGGGTTTTTCATCATTTTTGAGGATTTGAAAAAAAGACGAAAATCACTCCGAGACCATGGGCTATAGTCCATTGTCTCGGAGTGATTTTCGTCTTTTTTTCAAATCCTCAAAAATGATGAAAAACGGCATGTTATAGTATGCCGTCCGAGGCCAAGGGCTATAGCCCATTGTCTCGGAGGGTTTTTCATCATTTTTGAGGATTTGAAAAAAATACGAAAATCTCTCCGAGACCATGGGCTATAGTCCATTGTCTCGGAGGGATTTTCATCTTTTTTTCAAATCCTCAAAAATGATGAAAAACGGCATGCTATAGTATGCCGTCCGAGGCCATGGGCTATAGCCCATGGTCTCGGAGGGTTTTTCATCATTTTTGAGGATTTTAAAAAAAGACGAAAATCACTCCGAGACCATGGGCTATAGTCCATTGTCTCGGAGTGATTTTCATCTTTTTTACAAATCCTCAAAAATGATGAAAAACGGCATGCTATAGTATGCCGTCCGAGGCCATGGGCTATAGCCCATGGTCTCGGAGGGTTTTTCATCATTTTTGAGGATTTGAAAAAAAGACGAAAGTCACTCCAAGAACATGGGCTATAGTCCATTGTCTCGGAGTGATTTTCGTCTTTTTTTCAAATCCTCAAAAATGATGAAAAACGGCATGCTATAGTATGCCGTCCGAGGCCATGGGCTATAGCCCATGGTCTCGGAGGGTTTTTCATCATTTTTGAGGATTTGAAAAAAAGACCAAAATCACTCCGAGACCATGGGCTATAGTCCATTGTCTCGGAGTGATTTTCATCTTTTTTACAAATCCTCAAAAATGATGAAAAACGGCATGCTATAGTATGCCGTCCGAGGCCATGGGCCATGGGCTATAGCCTATAGTCCATTGTCTCGGAGTGATTTTCGTCTTTTTTACAAATCCTCAAAAATGATGAAAAATGGCATGCTATAGTATGCCGTCTGAGGCCATGGGCTGAACTTGAACCCACGACCTGTGGTTCTAATAGACAGCAGCTTATCACAGAGGCCACCATGCTCTCTGAGAATCTCCTCAGCTTTCGATCTCTTTCCAGTTCTCTTCTGGATGTTATTCTCCAAAACATGCTGCAAAGTGAAAGTAGCAGGAACTCAGCTGGATTTGAACTCACAACCTCTGACTCACATGGACATCATCTTAACAAGGGTGCCACTGAGCTCTCAGAGGTTTTTAGGTTGTAAGTTGTTCTTCTTGGTGTCACTTTTCAAATGGGGCCTTGGGATCATGTACAGAGCATTTGAATGGTGCTGTGCATCAAAGGTGTCTTTAGTGCTTTTAAGTGTTATCGTGGATGTTAATCAGATAATACAGAGGAGAAACCATGACAAGACACAGACAGCCTCCCCATTGGTGGATGTGATCCTGGCAGCCAGCCCAGGTGTGTTCTGGTCCTGTTGATTGAGCTGAGAAGGACTTATAGGTCCTGCTCAGCTCAATCAACAGGACCAGAACACACACTTGTTACTTTTCTTCCAGTTTATTATACTCGTCGTTTTATAGCCCATGGTCTCGGAGTGATTTTCGTCTTTTTTTCAAATCCTCAAAAATGATGAAAAACGGCATGCTATAGTATGCCGTCCGAGGCCATGGGCTATAGCCCATGGTCTCGGAGTGTTTTTCATAATTTTTGAGGATTTGAAAAAAAGACGAAAATCACTCCGAGACCATGGGCTATAGTCCATTGTCTCGGAGTGATTTTCATCTTTTTTACAAATCCTCAAAAATGATGAAAAACGGCATGCTATAGTATGCCGTCCGAGGCCATGGGCTATAGCCCATGGTCTCGGAGGGTTTTTCATCATTTTTGAGGATTTGAAAAAAATACGAAAATCTCTCCGAGACCATGGGCTATAGTCCATTGTCTCGGAGGGATTTTCATCTTTTTTTCAAATCCTCAAAAATGATGAAAAACGGCATGCTATAGTATGCCGTCCGAGGCCATGGGCTATAGCCCATGGTCTCGGAGGGTTTTTCATCATTTTTGAGGATTTGAAAAAAAGACGAAAATCACTCCGAGACCATGGGCTATAGTCCATTGTCTCGGAGTGATTTTCATCTTTTTTACAAATCCTCAAAAATGATGAAAAACGGCATGCTATAGTATGCCGTCCGAGGCCATGGGCTATAGCCCATGGTCTCGGAGGGTTTTTCATCATTTTTGAGGATTTGAAAAAAAGACGAAAGTCACTCCAAGAACATGGGCTATAGTCCATTGTCTCGGAGTGATTTTCGTCTTTTTTTCAAATCCTCAAAAATGATGAAAAACGGCATGTTATAGTATGCCGTCCGAGGCCAAGGGCTATAGCCCATTGTCTCGGAGGGTTTTTCATCATTTTTGAGGATTTGAAAAAAAGACGAAAATCACTCCGAGACCATGGGCTATAGTCCATTGTCTCGGAGGGATTTTCGTCTTTTTTTCAAATCCTCAAAAATGATGAAAAACGGCATGCTATAGTATGCCGTCCGAGGCCATGGGCTATAGCCCATGGTCTCGGAGGGTTTTTCATCATTTTTGAGGATTTGAAAAAAAGACCAAAATCACTCCGAGACCATGGGCTATAGTCCATTGTCTCGGAGTGATTTTCATCTTTTTTACAAATCCTCAAAAATGATGAAAAACGGCATGCTATAGTATGCCGTCCGAGGCCATGGGCCATGGGCTATAGCCTATAGTCCATTGTCTCGGAGTGATTTTCGTCTTTTTTACAAATCCTCAAAAATGATGAAAAACGGCATGCTATAGTATGCCGTCCGAGGCCATGGGCTATAGCCCATGGTCTCAGAGGGTTTTTCATCATTTTTGAGAATTTGAAAAAAAGACGAAAATCACTCCGAGACCATGGGCTATAGTCCATTGTCTCGGAGTGATTTTCGTCTTTTTTTCAAATCCTCAAAAATGATGGAAAACGGCATGCTATAGTATGCCGTCCGAGGCCATGGGCTATAGCCCATGGTCTCGGAGTGTTTTTCATCATTTTTGAGGATTTGAAAAAAAGACGAAAATCACTCCGAGTCCATGGGCTATAGTCCATTGTCTCGGAGTGGTTTTCATCTTTTTTTCAAATCCTCAAAAATGATGAAAAATGGCATGCTATAGTATGCCGTCTGAGGCCATGGGCTGAACTTGAACCCACGACCTGTGGTTCTAATAGACAGCAGCTTATCACAGAGGCCACCATGCTCTCTGAGAATCTCCTCAGCTTTCGATCTCTTTCCAGTTCTCTTCTGGATGTTATTCTCCAAAACATGCTGCAAAGTGAAAGTAGCAGGAACTCAGCTGGATTTGAACTCACAACCTCTGACTCACATGGACATCATCCTAACAAGGGTGCCACTGAGCTCTCAGAGGTTTTTAGGTTGTAAGTTGTTCTTCTTGGTGTCACTTTTCAAATGGGGCCTTGGGATCATGTACAGAGCATTTGAATGGTGCTGTGCATCAAAGGTGTCTTTAGTGCTTTTAAGTGTTATCGTGGATGTTAATCAGATAATACAGAGGAGAAACCATGACAAGACACAGACAGCCTCCCCATTGGTGGATGTGATCCTGGCAGCCAGCCCAGGTGTGTTCTGGTCCTGTTGATTGAGCTGAGAAGGACTTATAGGTCCTGCTCAGCTCAATCAACAGGACCAGAACACACACTTGTTACTTTTCTTCCAGTTTATTATACTCGTCGTTTTATAGCCCATGGTCTCGGAGTGATTTTCGTCTTTTTTTCAAATCCTCAAAAATGATGAAAAACGGCATGCTATAGTATGCCGTCCGAGGCCATGGGCTATAGCCCATGGTCTCGGAGTGTTTTTCATAATTTTTGAGGATTTGAAAAAAAGACGAAAATCACTCCGAGACCATGGGCTAAAGTCCATTGTCTCGGAGTGATTTTCATCTTTTTTACAAATCCTCAAAAATGATGAAAAACGGCATGCTATAGTATGCCGTCCGAGGCCATGGGCTATAGCCCATGGTCTCGGAGGGTTTTTCATCATTTTTGAGGATTTTAAAAAAAGACGAAAATCACTTCGAGACAAAATCCTCAAAAATGATGAAAAACGGCATGTTATAGTATGCCGTCCGAGGCCAAGGGCTATAGCCCATTGTCTCGGAGGGTTTTTCATCATTTTTGAGGATTTGAAAAAAAGACGAAAATCTCTCCGAGACCATGGGCTATAGTCCATTGTCTCGGAGTGATTTTCGTCTTTTTTTCAAATCCTCAAAAATGATGAAAAACGGCATGCTATAGTATGCCGTCCGAGGCCATGGGCTATAGCCCATGGTCTCGGAGGGTTTTTCATCATTTTTGAGGATTTGAAAAAAAGACGAAAATCACTCCGAGACCATGGGCTATAGTCCATTGTCTCGGAGGGATTTTCATCTTTTTTTCAAATCTTCAAAAATGATGAAAAACGGCATGCTATAGTATGCCGTCCGAGGCCATGGGCTATAGCCCATGGTCTCGGAGGGTTTTTCATCATTTTTGAGGATTTGAAAAAAAGACGAAAATCACTCCGAGACCATGGGCTATAGTCCATTGTCTCGGAGTGATTTTCATCTTTTTTACAAATCCTCAAAAATGATGAAAAACGGCATGCTATAGTATGCCGTCCGAGGCCATGGGCTATAGCCCATGGTCTCGGAGTGTTTTTCATAATTTTTGAGGATTTGAAAAAAAGACGAAAATCACTCCGAGACCATGGGCTATAGTCCATTGTCTCGGAGTGATTTTCATCTTTTTTTCAAATCCTCAAAAATGATGAAAAACGGCATGTTATAGTATGCCGTCCGAGGCCATGGGCTATAGCCCATGGTCTCGGAGGGTTTTTCATCATTTTCGAGGATTTTAAAAAAAGAAGAAAATCACTCCGAGACCATGGGCTATAGTCCATTGTCTCGGAGTGATTTTCGTCTTTTTTTCAAATCCTCAAAAATGATGAAAAACGGCATGCTATAGTATGCCGTCCGAGGCCATGGGCTATAGCCCATGGTCTCGGAGTGTTTTTCATCATTTTTGAGGATTTGAAAAAAAGACGAAAATCACTCCGAGACCATGGACTATAGTCCATTGTCTCAGAGTGATTTTCATCTTTTTTACAAATCCTCAAAAATGATGAAAAACGGCATGCTATAGTATGCCGTCCGAGGCCATGGGCTATAGCCCATGGTCTCAGAGGGTTTTTCATCATTTTTGAGGATTTGAAAAAAAGACGAAAATCACTCCGAGACCATGGGCTATAGTCCATTGTCTCGGAGTGATTTTCGTCTTTTTTTCAAATCCTCAAAAATGATGGAAAATGGCATGCTATAGTATGCCGTCTGAGGCCATGGGCTGAACTTGAACCCACGACCTGTGGTTCTAATAGACAGCAGCTTATCACAGAGGCCACCATGCTCTCTGAGAATCTCCTCAGCTTTCGATCTCTTTCCAGTTCTCTTCTGGATGTTATTCTCCAAAACATGCTGCAAAGTGAAAGTAGCAGGAACTCAGCTGGATTTGAACTCACAACCTCTGACTCACATGGACATCATCTTAACAAGGGTGCCACTGAGCTCTCAGAGGTTTTTAGGTTGTAAGTTGTTCTTCTTGGTGTCACTTTTCAAATGGGGCCTTGGGATCATGTACAGAGCATTTGAATGGTGCTGTGCATCAAAGGTGTCTTTAGTTCTTTTAAGTGTTATCGTGGATGTTAATCAGATAATACAGAGGAGAAACCATGACAGGACACAGACAGCCTCCCCATTGGTGGATGTGATCCTGGCAGCCAGCCCAGGTGTGTTCTGGTCCTGTTGATTGAGCTGAGAAGGACTTATAGGTCCTGCTCAGCTCAATCAACAGGACCAGAACACACACTTGTTACTTTTCTTCCAGTTTATTATACTCGTCGTTTTATAGCCCATGGTCTCGGAGTGATTTTCGTCTTTTTTTCAAATCCTCAAAAATGATGAAAAACGGCATGCTATAGTATGCCGTCCGAGGCCATGGGCTATAGCCCATGGTCTCGGAGTGTTTTTCATAATTTTTGAGGATTTGAAAAAAAGACGAAAATCACTCCGAGACCATGGGCTATAGTCCATTGTCTCGGAGTGATTTTCATCTTTTTTTCAAATCCTCAAAAATGATGAAAAACGGCATGTTATAGTATGCCGTCCGAGGCCATGGGCTATAGCCCATGGTCTCGGAGGGTTTTTCATCATTTTTGAGGATTTGAAAAAAAGACGAAAGTCACTCCAAGACCATGGGCTATAGTCCATTGTCTCGGAGTGATTTTCGTCTTTTTTTCAAATCCTCAAAAATGATGAAAAACTGCATGCTATAGTATGCCGTCCGAGGCCATGGGCTATAGCCCATTGTCTCGGAGGGTTTTTCATCATTTTTGAGGATTTGAAAAAAATACGAAAATCTCTCCGAGACCATGGGCTATAGTCCATTGTCTCGGAGGGATTTTCATCTTTTTTTCAAATCCTCAAAAATGATGAAAAACGGCATGCTATAGTATGCCGTCCGAGGCCATGGGCTATAGCCCATGGTCTCGGAGGGTTTTTCATCATTTTTGAGGATTTGAAAAACGGCATGCTATAGTATGCCGTCCGAGGCCATGGGCTATAGCCCATGGTCTCGGAGGGTTTTTCATCATTTTTGAGGATTTAAAAAAAAGAAAAAAATCACTTCCGAGACCATGGGCTATAGTCCATTGTCTCGGAGGGATTTTCATCTTTTTTTCAAATCCTCAAAAATGATGAAAAACGGCATGCTATAGTATGCCGTCCGAGGCCATGGGCTATAGCCCATGGTCTCGGAGGGTTTTTCATCATTTTTGAGGATTTGAAAAGAAGACGAAAATCACTCCGAGACCATGGGCTATAGTCCATTGTCTCGGAGTGATTTTCATCTTTTTACAAATCCTCAAAAATGATGAAAAACGGCATGCTATAGTATGCCGTCCGAGGCCATGCGCTATAGCCCATGGTCTCGGAGGGTTTTTCATCATTTTTGAGGATTTGAAAAAAAGACGAAAATCACTCCGAGACCATGGGCTATAGTCCATTGTCTCGGAGGGATTTTCATCTTTTTTTCAAATCCTCAAAAATGATGAAAAACGGCATGCTATAGTATGCCGTCCGAGGCCATGGGCTATAGCCCATGGTCTCGGAGGGTTTTTCATCATTTTTGAGGATTTGAAAAAAAGACGAAAATCACTCCGAGACCATGGGCTATAGTCCATTGTCTCGGAGTGATTTTCATCTTTTTACAAATCCTCAAAAATGATGAAAAACGGCATGCTATAGTATGCCGTCCGAGGCCATGCGCTATAGCCCATGGTCTCGGAGGGTTTTTCATCATTTTTGAGGATTTGAAAAAAAGACGAAAATCACTCCGAGACCATGGGCTATAGTCCATTGTCTCGGAGGGATTTTCATATTTTTTTCAAATCCTCAAAAATGATGAAAAACGGCATGCTATAGTATGCCGTCCGAGGCCATGGGCTATAGCCCATGGTCTCGGAGGGTTTTTCATCATTTTTGAGGATTTGAAAAAAAGACGAAAATCACTCCGAGACCATGGGCTATAGTCCATTGTCTCGGAGTGATTTTCGTCTTTTTTTCAAATCCTCAAAAATGATGAAAAACGGCATGCTATAGTATGCCGTCCGAGGCCATGGGCCATGGGCTATAGCCTATAGTCCATTGTCTCGGAGTGATTTTCGTCTTTTTTACAAAACCTCAAAAATGATGAAAAACGGCATGCTATAGTATGCCGTCCGAGGCCATGGGCTATAGCCCATGGTCTCAGAGGGTTTTTCATCATTTTTGAGAATTTGAAAAAAAGACGAAAATCACTCCGAGACCATGGGCTATAGTCCATTGTCTCGGAGTGATTTTCGTCTTTTTTTCAAATCCTCAAAAATGATGGAAAACGGCATGCTATAGTATGCCGTCCGAGGCCATGGGCTATAGCCCATGGTCTCGGAGTGTTTTTCATCATTTTTGAGGATTTGAAAAAAAGACGAAAATCACTCCGAGTCCATGGGCTATAGTCCATTGTCTCGGAGTGGTTTTCATCTTTTTTTCAAATCCTCAAAAATGATGAAAAATGGCATGCTATAGTATGCCGTCTGAGGCCATGGGCTGAACTTGAACCCACGACCTGTGGTTCTAATAGACAGCAGCTTATCACAGAGGCCACCATGCTCTCTGAGAATCTCCTCGGCTTTCGATCTCTTTCCAGTTCTCTTCTGGATGTTATTCTCCAAAACATGCTGCAAAGTGAAAGTAGCAGGAACTCAGCTGGATTTGAACTCACAACCTCTGACTCACATGGACATCATCTTAACAAGGGTGCCACTGAGCTCTCAGAGGTTTTTAGGTTGTAAGTTATTCTTCTTGGTGTCACTTTTCAAATGGGGCCTTGGGATCATGTACAGAGCATTTGAATGGTGCTGTGCATCAAAGGTGTCTTTAGTGCTTTTAAGTGTTATCGTGGATGTTAATCAGATAATACAGAGGAGAAACCATGACAAGACACAGACAGCCTCCCCATTGGTGGATGTGATCCTGGCAGCCAGCCCAGGTGTGTTCTGGTCCTGTTGATTGAGCTGAGAAGGACTTATAGGTCCTGCTCAGCTCAATCAACAGGACCAGAACACACACTTGTTACTTTTCTTCCAGTTTATTATACTCGTCGTTTTATAGCCCATGGTCTCGGAGTGATTTTCGTCTTTTTTTCAAATCCTCAAAAATGATGAAAAACGGCATGCTATAGTATGCCGTCCGAGGCCATGGGCTATAGCCCATGGTCTCGGAGTGTTTTTCATAATTTTTGAGGATTTGAAAAAAAGACGAAAATCACTCCGAGACCATGGGCTATAGTCCATTGTCTCGGAGTGATTTTCATCTTTTTTACAAATCCTCAAAAATGATGAAAAACGGCATGCTATAGTATGCCGTCCGAGGCCATGGGCTATAGCCCATGGTCTCGGAGGGTTTTTCATCATTTTTGAGGATTTTAAAAAAAGACGAAAATCACTTCCGAGACCATGGGCTATAGTCCATTGTCTCGGAGGGATTTTCATCTTTTTTTCAAATCCTCAAAAATGATGAAAAACGGCATGCTATAGTATGCCGTCCGAGGCCATGGGCTATAGCCCATGGTCTCGGAGGGTTTTTCATCATTTTTGAGGATTTGAAAAAAAGACGAAAATCACTCCGAGACCATGGGCTATAGTCCATTGTCTCGGAGTGATTTTCATATTTTTTTCAAATCCTCAAAAATGATGAAAAACGGCATGCTATAGTATGCCGTCCGAGGCCATGGGCTATAGCCCATGGTCTCGGAGTGTTTTTCATCATTTTTGAGGATTTGAAAAAAAGACGAAAATCACTCCGAGACCATGGGCTATAGTCCATTGTCTCGGAGTGATTTTCATCTTTTTTTCAAATCCTCAAAAATGATGAAAAACGGCATGTTATAGTATGCCGTCCGAGGCCAAGGGCTATAGCCCATTGTCTCGGAGGGTTTTTCATAATTTTTGAGGAAATGAAAAAAAGACGAAAATCTCTCCGAGACCATGGGCTATAGTCCATTGTCTCGGAGTGATTTTCGTCTTTTTTTCAAATCCTCAAAAATGATGAAAAACGGCATGCTATAGTATGCCGTCCGAGGCCATGGGCTATAGCCCATGGTCTCGGAGGGTTTTTCATCATTTTTGAGGATTTGAAAAAAAGACGAAAATCACTCCGAGACCATGGGCTATAGTCCATTGTCTCGGAGGGATTTTCATCTTTTTTTCAAATCTTCAAAAATGATGAAAAACGGCATGCTATAGTATGCCGTCCGAGGCCATGGGCTATAGCCCATGGTCTCGGAGGGTTTTTCATCATTTTTGAGGATTTGAAAAAAAGACGAATATCACTCCGAGACCATGGGCTATAGTCCATTGTCTCGGAGTGATTTTCATCTTTTTTACAAATCCTCAAAAATGATGAAAAACGGCATGCTATAGTATGCCGTCCGAGGCCATGGGCTATAGCCCATGGTCTCGGAGGGTTTTTCATCATTTTTGAGGATTTGAAAAAAAGACGAAAATCACTCCGAGACCATGGGCTATAGTCCATTGTCTCGGAGTGATTTTCGTCTTTTTTTCAAATCCTCAAAAATGATGAAAAACGGCATGTTATAGTATGCCGTCCGAGGCCAAGGGCTATAGCCCATTGTCTCGGAGGGTTTTTCATCATTTTTGAGGATTTGAAAAAAAGACGAAAATCTCTCCGAGACCATGGGCTATAGTCCATTGTCTCGGAGTGATTTTCGTCTTTTTTTCAAATCCTCAAAAATGATGAAAAACGGCATGCTATAGTATGCCGTCCGAGGCCATGGGCTATAGCCCATGGTCTCTGAGGGTTTTTCATCATTTTTGAGGATTTGAAAAAAAGACGAAAATCACTCCGAGACCATGGGCTATAGTCCATTGTCTCGGAGGGATTTTCATCTTTTTTTCAAATCTTCAAAAATGATGAAAAACGGCATGCTATAGTATGCCGTCCGAGGCCATGGGCTATAGCCCATGGTCTCGGAGGGTTTTTTATCATTTTTGAGGATTTGAAAAAAAGACGAAAATCACTCCGAGACCATGGGCTATAGTCCATTGTCTCGGAGTGATTTTCATCTTTTTTACAAATCCTCAAAAATGATGAAAAACGGCATGCTATAGTATGCCGTCCGAGGCCATGGGCTATAGCCCATGGTCTCGGAGGGTTTTTCATCATTTTTGAGGATTTGAAAAAAAGACGAAAATCACTCCGAGACCATGGGCTATAGTCCATTGTCTCGGAGTGATTTTCGTCTTTTTTTCAAATCCTCAAAAATGATGAAAAACGGCATGCTATAGTATGCCGTCCGAGGCCATGGGCTATAGCCCATGGTCTCGGAGTGTTTTTCATCATTTTTGAGGATTTGAAAAAAAGACGAAAATCACTCCGAGACCATGGGCTATAGTCCATTGTCTCAGAGTGATTTTCATCTTTTTTACAAATCCTCAAAAATGATGAAAAACGGCATGCTATAGTATGCCGTCCGAGGCCATGGGCTATAGCCCATGGTCTCGGAGGGTTTTTCATCATTTTTGAGGATTTGAAAAAAAGACGAAAATCACTCCGAGACCATGGCCTATAGTCCATTGTCTCGGAGTGATTTTCATCTTTTTTACAAATCCTCAAAAATGATGAAAAACGGCATGCTATAGTATGCCGTCCGAGGCCATGGGCTATAGCCCATGGTCTCGGAGGGTTTTTCATCATTTTTGAGGATTTAAAAAAAAGAAGAAAATCACTTCCGAGACCATGGGCTATAGTCCATCGTCTCGGAGGGATTTTCATCTTTTTTTTAAATCCTCAAAAATGATGAAAAACGGCATGCTATAGTATGCCGTCCGAGGCCATGGGCTATAGCCCATGGTCTCGGAGGGTTTTTCATCATTTTTGAGGATTTGAAAAAAAGACGAAAATCACTCCGAGACCATGGGCTATAGTCCATTGTCTCGGAGTGATTTTCATCTTTTTTACAAATCCTCAAAAATGATGAAAAACGGCATGCTATAGTATGCCGTCCGAGGCCATGCACTATAGCCCATGGTCTCGGAGGGTTTTTCATCATTTTTGAGGATTTGAAAAAAAGACGAAAATCACTCCGAGACCATGGGCTATAGTCCATTGTCTCGGAGGGATTTTCATCTTTTTTTCAAATCCTCAAAAATGATGAAAAACGGCATGCTATAGTATGCCGTCCGAGGCCATGGGCTATAGCCCATGGTCTCGGAGGGTTTTTCATCATTTTTGAGGATTTGAAAAAAAGACGAAAATCACTCCGAGACCATGGGCTATAGTCCATTGTCTCGTAGTGATTTTCATCTTTTTTACAAATCCTCAAAAATGATGAAAAACGGCATGCTATAGTATGCCGTCTGAGGCCATGGGCTATAGCCCATGGTCTCGGAGGGTTTTTCATCATTTTTGAGGATTTGAAAAAAAGACGAAAATCACTCCGAGACCATGGGCTATAGTCCATTGTCTCGGAGTGATTTTCATCTTTTTTACAAATCCTCAAAAATGATGAAAAACGGCATGCTATAGTATGCCGTCCGAGGCCATGGGCTATAGCCCATGGTCTCGGAGGGTTTTTCATCATTTTTGAGGATTTGAAAAAAAGACGAAAATCACTCCGAGACCATGGGCTATAGTCCATTGTCTCGGAGGGATTTTCATCTTTTTTTCAAATCCTCAAAAATGATGAAAAACGGCATGCTATAGTATGCCGTCCGAGGCCATGGGCTATAGCCCATGGTCTCGGAGGGTTTTTCATCATTTTTGAGCATTTTAAAAAAAGAAGAAAATCACTTCCGAGACCATGGGCTATAGTCCATTGTCTCGGAGGGATTTTCATCTTTTTTTCAAATCCTCAAAAATGATGAAAAACGGCATGCTATAGTATGCCGTCCGAGGCCATGGGCTATAGCCCATGGTCTCGGAGGGTTTTTCATCATTTTTGAGGATTTGAAAGAAAGACGAAAATCACTCCGAGACCATGGGCTATAGTCCATTGTCTCGTAGTGATTTTCATCTTTTTTACAAATCCTCAAAAATGATGAAAAACGGCATGCTATAGTATGCCGTCCGAGGCCATGGGCTATAGCCCATGGTCTCGGAGGGTTTTTCATCATTTTTGAGGATTTGAAAAAAAGACGAAAATCACTCCGAGACCATGGGCTATATATAGTCCATTGTCTCGGAGGGATTTTCATCTTTTTTTCAAATCCTCAAAAATGATGAAAAACGGCATGTTATAGTATGCCGTCCGAGGCCATGGGCTATAGCCCATGGTCTCGGAGGGTTTTTCATCATTTTTGAGGATTTGAAAAAAAGACGAAAGTCACTCCAAGACCATGGGCTATAGTCCATTGTCTCGGAGTGATTTTCGTATTTTTTTCAAATCCTCAAAAATGATGAAAAACGGCATGTTATAGTATGCCGTCCGAGGCCATGGGCTATAGCCCATTGTCTCGGAGGGTTTTTCATCATTTTTGAGGATTTGAAAAAAATACGAAAATCTCCCTGAGACCATGGGCTATAGTCCATTGTCTCGGAGGGATTTTCATCTTTTTTTCAAATCCTCAAAAATGATGAAAAACGGCATGCTATAGTATGCCGTCCGAGGCCATGGGCTATAGCCCATGGTCTCGGAGGGTTTTTCATCATTTTTGAGGATTTGAAAAAAAGACGAAAATCACTCCGAGACCATGGGCTATAGTCCATTGTCTCGGAGTGATTTTCGTCTTTTTTTCAAATCCTCAAAAATGATGAAAAACGGCATGTTATAGTATGCCGTCCGAGGCCATGGGCTATAGCCCATTGTCTCGGAGGGTTTTTCATCATTTTTGAGGATTTGAAAAAAATACGAAAATCTCCCTGAGACCATGGGCTATAGTCCATTGTCTCGGAGGGATTTTCATCTTTTTTTCAAATCCTCAAAAATGATGAAAAACGGCATGCTATAGTATGCCGTCCGAGGCCATGGGCTATAGCCCATGGTCTCGGAGGGTTTTTCATCATTTTTGAGGATTTGAAAAAAAGACGAAAATCACTCCGAGACCATGGGCTATAGTCCATTGTCTCGGAGTGATTTTCATCTTTTTTACAAATCCTCAAAAATGATGAAAAACGGCATGCTATAGTATGCCGTCCGAGGCCATGGGCTATAGCCCATGGTCTCGGAGGGTTTTTCATCATTTTTGAGGATTTTAAAAAAAGAAGAAAATCACTTCCGAGACCATGGGCTATAGTCCATTGTCTCGGAGGGATTTTCATCTTTTTTTCAAATCCTCAAAAATGATGAAAAACGGCATGCTATAGTATGCCGTCCGAGGCCATGGGCTATAGCCCATGGTCTCGGAGGGTTTTTCATCATTTTTGAGGATTTGAAAAAAAGACGAAAATCACTCCGAGACCATGGGCTATAGTCCATTGTCTCGGAGTGATTTTCATCTTTTTTACAAATCCTCAAAAATGATGAAAAACGGCATGCTATAGTATGCCGTCCGAGGCCATGGGCTATAGCCCATGGTCTCGGAGGGTTTTTCATCATTTTTGAGGATTTAAAAAAAAGAAGAAAATCACTTCCGAGACCATGGGCTATAGTCCATTGTCTCGGAGTGATTTTCGTCTTTTTTTCAAATCCTCAAAAATGATGAAAAACGGCATGTTATAGTATGCTGTCCGAGGCCATGGGCTATAGCCCATTGTCTCGGAGGGTTTTTCATCATTTTTGAGGATTTGAAAAAAATACGAAAATCTCCTTGAGACCATGGGCTATAGTCCATTGTCTCGGAGGGATTTTCATCTTTTTTTCAAATCCTCAAAAATGATGAAAAACGGCATGCTATAGTATGCCGTCCGAGGCCATGGGCTATAGCCCATGGTCTCGGAGGGTTTTTCATCATTTTTGAGGATTTGAAAAAAAGACGAAAATCACTCCGAGACCATGGGCTATAGTCCATTGTCTCGGAGTGATTTTCATCTTTTTTACAAATCCTCAAAAATGATGAAAAACGGCATGCTATAGTATGCCGTCCGAGGCCATGGGCTATAGCCCATGGTCTCGGAGGGTTTTTCATCATTTTTCAGGATTTGAAAAAAAGACGAAAATCACTCCGAGACCATGGGCTATAGTCCATTGTCTCGGAGGGATTTTCATATTTTTTTCAAATCCTCAAAAATGATGAAAAACGGCATGCTATAGTATGCCGTCCGAGGCCATGGGCTATAGCCCATGGTCTCGGAGGGTTTTTCATCATTTTTGAGGATTTGAAAAAAAGACGAAAATCACTCCGAGACCATGGGCTATAGTCCATTGTCTCGGAGTGATTTTCATCTTTTTTACAAATCCTCAAAAATGATGAAAAACGGCATGCTATAGTATGCCGTCCGAGGCCATGGGCTATAGCCCATTGTCTCGGAGGGTTTTTCATCATTTTTGAGGATTTGAAAAAAATACGAAAATCACTCCGAGACCATGGGCTATAGTCCATTGTCTCGGAGGGATTTTCATCTTTTTTTCAAATCCTCAAAAATGATGAAAAACGGCATGCTATAGTATGCCGTCTGAGGCCATGGGCTATAGCCCATGGTCTCGGAGGGTTTTTCATCATTTTTGAGGATTTGAAAAAAAGACGAAAATCACTCCGAGACCATGGGCTATAGTCCATTGTCTCGGAGTGATTTTCATCTTTTTTACAAATCCTCAAAAATGATGAAAAACGGCATGCTATAGTATGCCGTCCGAGGCCATGGGCTATAGCCCATGGTCTCGGAGGGTTTTTCATCATTTTTGAGGATTTGAAAAAAAGACGAAAATCACTCCGAGACCATGGGCTATAGTCCATTGTCTCGGAGTGATTTTCATCTTTTTTACAAATCCTCAAAAATGATGAAAAACGGCATGCTATAGTATGCCGTCCGAGGCCATGGGCTATAGCCCATGGTCTCGGAGGGTTTTTCATCATTTTTGAGGATTTAAAAAAAAGAAGAAAATCACTTCCGAGGCCATGGGCTATAGCCCATTGTCTCGGAGGGTTTTTCATCATTTTTGAGGATTTGAAAAAAATACGAAAATCTCCTTGAGACCATGGGCTATAGTCCATTGTCTCGGAGGGATTTTCATCTTTTTTTCAAATCCTCAAAAATGATGAAAAACGGCATGCTATAGTATGCCGTCCGAGGCCATGGGCTATAGCCCATGGTCTCGGAGGGTTTTTCATCATTTTTGAGGATTTGAAAAAAAGACGAAAATCACTCCGAGACCATGGGCTATAGTCCATTGTCTCGGAGTGATTTTCATCTTTTTTACAAATCCTCAAAAATGATGAAAAACGGCATGCTATAGTATGCCGTCCGAGGCCATGGGCTATAGCCCATGGTCTCGGAGGGTTTTTCATCATTTTTGAGGATTTTAAAAAAAGAAGAAAATCACTTCCGAGACCATGGGCTATAGTCCATTGTCTCGGAGGGATTTTCATCTTTTTTTCAAATCCTCAAAAATGATGAAAAACGGCATGCTATAGTATGCCGTCCGAGGCCATGGGCTATAGCCCATGGTCTCGGAGGGTTTTTCATCATTTTTGAGGATTTGAAAAAAAGACGAAAATCACTCCGAGACCATGGGCTATAGTCCATTGTCTCGGAGTGATTTTCATCTTTTTTACAAATCCTCAAAAATGATGAAAAACGGCATGCTATAGTATGCCGTCCGAGGCCATGGGCTATAGCCCATGGTCTCGGAGGGTTTTTCATCATTTTTGAGGATTTAAAAAAAAGAAGAAAATCACTTCCGAGACCATGGGCTATAGTCCATTGTCTCGGAGTGATTTTCGTCTTTTTTTCAAATCCTCAAAAATGATGAAAAACGGCATGTTATAGTATGCTGTCCGAGGCCATGGGCTATAGCCCATTGTCTCGGAGGGTTTTTCATCATTTTTGAGGATTTGAAAAAAATACGAAAATCTCCTTGAGACCATGGGCTATAGTCCATTGTCTCGGAGGGATTTTCATCTTTTTTTCAAATCCTCAAAAATGATGAAAAACGGCATGCTATAGTATGCCGTCCGAGGCCATGGGCTATAGCCCATGGTCTCGGAGGGTTTTTCATCATTTTTGAGGATTTGAAAAAAAGACGAAAATCACTCCGAGACCATGGGCTATAGTCCATTGTCTCGGAGTGATTTTCATCTTTTTTACAAATCCTCAAAAATGATGAAAAACGGCATGCTATAGTATGCCGTCCGAGGCCATGGGCTATAGCCCATGGTCTCGGAGGGTTTTTCATCATTTTTCAGGATTTGAAAAAAAGACGAAAATCACTCCGAGACCATGGGCTATAGTCCATTGTCTCGGAGGGATTTTCATATTTTTTTCAAATCCTCAAAAATGATGAAAAACGGCATGCTATAGTATGCCGTCCGAGGCCATGGGCTATAGCCCATGGTCTCGGAGGGTTTTTCATCATTTTTGAGGATTTGAAAAAAAGACGAAAATCACTCCGAGACCATGGGCTATAGTCCATTGTCTCGGAGTGATTTTCGTCTTTTTTTCAAATCCTCAAAAATGATGAAAAACGGCATGCTATAGTATGCCGTCTGAGGCCATGGGCTATAGCCCATGGTCTCGGAGTGTTTTTCATCATTTTTGAGGATTTGAAAAAAAGACGAAAATCACTCCGAGACCATGGGCTATAGTCCATTGTCTCGTAGTGATTTTCGTCTTTTTTTCAAATCCTCAAAAATTATGAAAAACGGCATGCTATAGTATGCCGTCCGAGGCCATGGGCTATAGCCCATTGTCTCGGAGTGATTTTCATCTTTTTTACAAATCCTCAAAAATGATGAAAAACGGCATGCTATAGTATGCCGTCCGAGGCCATGGGCTATAGTCCATTGTCTCGGAGTGATTTTCGTCTTTTTTTCAAATCCTCAAAAATGATGAAAAACGGCATGTTATAGTATGCCGTCCGAGGCCATGGGCTATAGCCCATGGTCTCGGAGGGTTTTTCATCATTTTTGAGGATTTGAAAAAAAGACGAAAGTCACTCCAAGACCATGGGCTATAGTCCATTGTCTCGGAGTGATTTTCGTCTTTTTTTCAAATCCTCAAAAATGATGAAAAACGGCATGTTATAGTATGCCGTCCGAGGCCATGGGCTATAGCCCATTGTCTCGGAGGGTTTTTCATCATTTTTGAGGATTTGAAAAAAATACGAAAATCTCCCTGAGACCATGGGCTATAGTCCATTGTCTCGGAGGGATTTTCATCTTTTTTTCAAATCCTCAAAAATGATGAAAAACGGCATGCTATAGTATGCCGTCCGAGGCCATGGGCTATAGCCCATGGTCTCGGAGGGTTTTTCATCATTTTTGAGGATTTGAAAAAAAGACGAAAATCACTCCGAGACCATGGGCTATAGTCCATTGTCTCGGAGTGATTTTCGTCTTTTTTTCAAATCCTCAAAAATGATGAAAAACGGCATGTTATAGTATGCCGTCCGAGGCCATGGGCTATAGCCCATTGTCTCGGAGGGTTTTTCATCATTTTTGAGGATTTGAAAAAAATACGAAAATCTCCCTGAGACCATGGGCTATAGTCCATTGTCTCGGAGGGATTTTCATCTTTTTTTCAAATCCTCAAAAATGATGAAAAACGGCATGCTATAGTATGCCGTCCGAGGCCATGGGCTATAGCCCATGGTCTCGGAGGGTTTTTCATCATTTTTGAGGATTTGAAAAAAAGACGAAAATCACTCCGAGACCATGGGCTATAGTCCATTGTCTCGGAGTGATTTTCATCTTTTTTACAAATCCTCAAAAATGATGAAAAACGGCATGCTATAGTATGCCGTCCGAGGCCATGGGCTATAGCCCATGGTCTCGGAGGGTTTTTCATCATTTTTGAGGATTTGAAAAAAAGACGAAAATCACTCCGAGACCATGGGCTATAGTCCATTGTCTCGGAGTGATTTTCATCTTTTTTACAAATCCTCAAAAATGATGAAAAACGGCATGCTATAGTATGCCGTCCGAGGCCATGGGCTATAGCCCATGGTCTCGGAGGGTTTTTCATCATTTTTGAGGATTTAAAAAAAAGAAGAAAATCACTTCCGAGACCATGGGCTATAGTCCATTGTCTCGGAGTGATTTTCGTCTTTTTTTCAAATCCTCAAAAATGATGAAAAACGGCATGTTATAGTATGCTGTCCGAGGCCATGGGCTATAGCCCATTGTCTCGGAGGGTTTTTCATCATTTTTGAGGATTTGAAAAAAATACGAAAATCTCCTTGAGACCATGGGCTATAGTCCATTGTCTCGGAGGGATTTTCATCTTTTTTTCAAATCCTCAAAAATGATGAAAAACGGCATGCTATAGTATGCCGTCCGAGGCCATGGGCTATAGCCCATGGTCTCGGAGGGTTTTTCATCATTTTTGAAAAAAAGACGAAAATCACTCCGAGACCATGGGCTATAGTCCATTGTCTCGGAGTGATTTTCATCTTTTTTACAAATCCTCAAAAATGATGAAAAACGGCATGCTATAGTATGCCGTCCGAGGCCATGGGCTATAGCCCATGGTCTCGGAGGGTTTTTCATCATTTTTCAGGATTTGAAAAAAAGACGAAAATCACTCCGAGACCATGGGCTATAGTCCATTGTCTCGGAGGGATTTTCATATTTTTTTCAAATCCTCAAAAATGATGAAAAACGGCATGCTATAGTATGCCGTCCGAGGCCATGGGCTATAGCCCATGGTCTCGGAGGGTTTTTCATCATTTTTGAGGATTTTAAAAAAAGAAGAAAATCACTTCCGAGACCATGGGCTATAGTCCATTGTCTCGGAGGGATTTTCATCTTTTTTTCAAATCCTCAAAAATGATGAAAAACGGCATGCTATAGTATGCCGTCCGAGGCCATGGGCTATAGCCCATGGTCTCGGAGGGTTTTTCATCATTTTTGAGGATTTGAAAAAAAGACGAAAATCACTCCGAGACCATGGGCTATAGTCCATTGTCTCGGAGTGATTTTCATCTTTTTTACAAATCCTCAAAAATGATGAAAAACGGCATGCTATAGTATGCCGTCCGAGGCCATGGGCTATAGCCCATGGTCTCGGAGGGTTTTTCATCATTTTTGAGGATTTAAAAAAAAGAAGAAAATCACTTCCGAGACCATGGGCTATAGTCCATTGTCTCGGAGTGATTTTCGTCTTTTTTTCAAATCCTCAAAAATGATGAAAAACGGCATGTTATAGTATGCTGTCCGAGGCCATGGGCTATAGCCCATTGTCTCGGAGGGTTTTTCATCATTTTTGAGGATTTGAAAAAAATACGAAAATCTCCTTGAGACCATGGGCTATAGTCCATTGTCTCGGAGGGATTTTCATCTTTTTTTCAAATCCTCAAAAATGATGAAAAACGGCATGCTATAGTATGCCGTCCGAGGCCATGGGCTATAGCCCATGGTCTCGGAGGGTTTTTCATCATTTTTGAGGATTTGAAAAAAAGACGAAAATCACTCCGAGACCATGGGCTATAGTCCATTGTCTCGGAGTGATTTTCATCTTTTTTACAAATCCTCAAAAATGATGAAAAACGGCATGCTATAGTATGCCGTCCGAGGCCATGGGCTATAGCCCATGGTCTCGGAGGGTTTTTCATCATTTTTCAGGATTTGAAAAAAAGACGAAAATCACTCCGAGACCATGGGCTATAGTCCATTGTCTCGTAGTGATTTTCGTCTTTTTTTCAAATCCTCAAAAATTATGAAAAACGGCATGCTATAGTATGCCGTCCGAGGCCATGGGCTATAGCCCATTGTCTCGGAGTGATTTTCATCTTTTTTACAAATCCTCAAAAATGATGAAAAACGGCATGCTATAGTATGCCGTCCGAGGCCATGGGCTATAGCCCATGGTCTCGGAGGGTTTTTCATCATTTTTGAGGATTTGAAAAAAAGACGAAAATCACTCCGAGACCATGGGCTATAGTCCATTGTCTCGGAGTGATTTTCATCTTTTTTACAAATCCTCAAAAATGATGAAAAACGGCATGCTATAGTATGCCGTCCGAGGCCATGGGCTATAGCCCATGGTCTCGGAGGGTTTTTCATCATTTTTCAGGATTTGAAAAAAAGACGAAAATCACTCCGAGACCATGGGCTATAGTCCATTGTCTCGGAGGGATTTTCATATTTTTTTCAAATCCTCAAAAATGATGAAAAACGGCATGCTATAGTATGCCGTCCGAGGCCATGGGCTATAGCCCATGGTCTCGGAGGGTTTTTCATCATTTTTGAGGATTTGAAAAAAAGACGAAAATCACTCCGAGACCATGGGCTATAGTCCATTGTCTCGGAGTGATTTTCGTCTTTTTTTCAAATCCTCAAAAATGATGAAAAACGGCATGCTATAGTATGCCGTCCGAGGCCATGGGCTATAGCCCATTGTCTCGGAGTGATTTTCATCTTTTTTACAAATCCTCAAAAATGATGAAAAACGGCATGCTATAGTATGCCGTCCGAGGCCATGGGCTATAGCCCATGGTCTCGGAGGGTTTTTCATCATTTTTGAGGATTTGAAAAAAAGACGAAAATCACTCCGAGACCATGGGCTATAGTCCATTGTCTCGTAGTGATTTTCGTCTTTTTTTCAAATCCTCAAAAATGATGAAAAACGGCATGCTATAGTATGCCGTCCGAGGCCATGGGCTATAGCCCATGGTCTCGGAGTGTTTTTCATCATTTTTGAGGATTTGAAAAAAAGACGAAAATCACTCCGAGACCATGGGCTATAGTCCATTGTCTCGGAGTGATTTTCATCTTTTTTTCAAATCCTCAAAAACGGCATGCTATAGTATGCCGTCTGAGGCCATGGGCTGAACTTGAACCCACGACCTGTGGTTCTAATAGACAGCAGCTTATCACAGAGGCCACCATGCTCTCTGAGAATCTCCTCAGCTTTCCATCTCTTTCCAGTTCTCTTCTGGATGTTATTCTCCAAAACATGCTGCAAAGTGAAAGTAGCAGGCACTCAGCTGGATTTGAACTCACAACCTCTGGCTCACATGGACATCATCTTAACAAGGGTGCCACTGAGCTCTCAGTGATTTTTAGGTTGTAAGTTGTTCTTCTTGGTTTCACTTTTCAAATGGGGCCTTGGGATCATGTACAGAGCATTTGAATGGTGCTGTGCATCAAAGGTGTCTTTAGTGCTTTTAAGTGTTATCGTGGATGTTAATCAGATAATACAGAGGAGAAACCATGACAGGACACAGACAGCCTCCCCATTGGTGGATGTGATCCTGGCAGCCAGCCCAGGTGTGTTCTGGTCCTGTTGATTGAGCTGAGAAGGACTTAGGTCCTGCTCAGCTCAATCAACAGGACCAGAACACACACTTGTTACTTTTCTTCCAGTTTATTATACTCGTCGTTTTATAGCCCATGGTCTCGGAGTGATTTTCGTCTTTTTTTCAAATCCTCAAAAATGATGAAAAACGGCATGCTATAGTATGCCGTCCGAGGCCATGGGCTATAGCCCATGGTCTCGGAGGGTTTTTCATCATTTTTGAGGATTTTTAAAAAAGAAGAAAATCACTTCCGAGACCATGGGCTATAGTCCATTGTCTCGGAGGGATTTTCATCTTTTTTTCAAATCCTCAAAAATGATGAAAAACGGCATGCTATAGTATGCCGTCCGAGGCCATGGGCTATAGCCCATGGTCTCGGAGGGTTTTTCATCATTTTTGAGGATTTGAAAAAAAGACGAAAATCACTCCGAGACCATGGGCTATAGTCCATTGTCTCGGAGTGATTTTCGTCTTTTTTTCAAATCCTCAAAAATGATGAAAAACGGCATGTTATAGTATGCCGTCCGAGGCCATGGGCTATAGCCCATTGACTCGGAGGGTTTTTCATCATTTTTGAGGATTTGAAAAAAAGACGAAAATCTCCTTGAGACCATGGGCTATAGTCCATTGTCTCGGAGGGATTTTCATCTTTTTTTCAAATCCTCAAAAATGATGAAAAACGGCATGCTATAGTATGCCGTCCGAGGCCATGGGCTATAGCCCATGGTCTCGGAGGGTTTTTCATCATTTTTGAGGATTTGAAAAAAAGACGAAAATCACTCCGAGACCATGGGCTATAGTCCATTGTCTCGGAGTGATTTTCATCTTTTTTACAAATCCTCAAAAATGATGAAAAACGGCATGCTATAGTATGCCGTCCGAGGCCATGGGCTATAGCCCATGGTCTCGGAGGGTTTTTCATCATTTTTCAGGATTTGAAAAAAAGACGAAAATCACTCCGAGACCATGGGCTATAGTCCATTGTCTCGGAGGGATTTTCATATTTTTTTCAAATCCTCAAAAATGATGAAAAACGGCATGCTATAGTATGCCGTCCGAGGCCATGGGCTATAGCCCATGGTCTCGGAGGGTTTTTCATCATTTTTGAGGATTTGAAAAAAAGACGAAAATCACTCCGAGACCATGGGCTATAGTCCATTGTCTCGGAGTGATTTTCGTCTTTTTTTCAAATCCTCAAAAATGATGAAAAACGGCATGCTATAGTATGCCGTCCGAGGCCATGGGCTATAGCCCATGGTCTCGGAGGGTTTTTCATCATTTTTGAGGATTTGAAAAAAAGACGAAAATCACTCCGAGACCATGGGCTATAGTCCATTGTCTCGTAGTGATTTTCGTCTTTTTTTCAAATCCTCAAAAATTATGAAAAACGGCATGCTATAGTATGCCGTCCGAGGCCATGGGCTATAGCCCATTGTCTCGGAGTGATTTTCATCTTTTTTTCAAATCCTCAAAAATGATGAAAAACGGCATGCTATAGTATGCCGTCCGAGGCCATGGGCTATAGCCCATGGTCTCGGAGGGTTTTTCATCATTTTTGAGGATTTGAAAAAAAGACGAAAGTCACTCCAAGACCATGGGCTATAGTCCATTGTCTCGGAGTGATTTTCGTCTTTTTTTCAAATCCTCAAAAATGATGAAAAACGGCATGTTATAGTATGCCGTCCGAGGCCATGGGCTATAGCCCATTGTCTCGGAGGGTTTTTCATCATTTTTGAGGATTTGAAAAAAATACGAAAATCTCCCTGAGACCATGGGCTATAGTCCATTGTCTCGGAGGGATTTTCATCTTTTTTTCAAATCCTCAAAAATGATGAAAAACGGCATGCTATAGTATGCCGTCCGAGGCCATGGGCTATAGCCCATGGTCTCGGAGGGTTTTTCATCATTTTTGAGGATTTGAAAAAAAGACGAAAATCACTCCGAGACCATGGGCTATAGTCCATTGTCTCGGAGTGATTTTCGTCTTTTTTTCAAATCCTCAAAAATGATGAAAAACGGCATGTTATAGTATGCCGTCCGAGGCCATGGGCTATAGCCCATTGTCTCGGAGGGTTTTTCATCATTTTTGAGGATTTGAAAAAAATACGAAAATCTCCCTGAGACCATGGGCTATAGTCCATTGTCTCGGAGGGATTTTCATCTTTTTTTCAAATCCTCAAAAATGATGAAAAACGGCATGCTATAGTATGCCGTCCGAGGCCATGGGCTATAGCCCATGGTCTCGGAGGGTTTTTCATCATTTTTGAGGATTTGAAAAAAAGACGAAAATCACTCCGAGACCATGGGCTATAGTCCATTGTCTCGGAGTGATTTTCATCTTTTTTACAAATCCTCAAAAATGATGAAAAACGGCATGCTATAGTATGCCGTCCGAGGCCATGGGCTATAGCCCATGGTCTCGGAGGGTTTTTCATCATTTTTGAGGATTTGAAAAAAAGACGAAAATCACTCCGAGACCATGGGCTATAGTCCATTGTCTCGGAGTGATTTTCATCTTTTTTACAAATCCTCAAAAATGATGAAAAACGGCATGCTATAGTATGCCGTCCGAGGCCATGGGCTATAGCCCATGGTCTCGGAGGGTTTTTCATCATTTTTGAGGATTTAAAAAAAAGAAGAAAATCACTTCCGAGACCATGGGCTATAGTCCATTGTCTCGGAGTGATTTTCGTCTTTTTTTCAAATCCTCAAAAATGATGAAAAACGGCATGTTATAGTATGCTGTCCGAGGCCATGGGCTATAGCCCATTGTCTCGGAGGGTTTTTCATCATTTTTGAGGATTTGAAAAAAATACGAAAATCTCCTTGAGACCATGGGCTATAGTCCATTGTCTCGGAGGGATTTTCATCTTTTTTTCAAATCCTCAAAAATGATGAAAAACGGCATGCTATAGTATGCCGTCCGAGGCCATGGGCTATAGCCCATGGTCTCGGAGGGTTTTTCATCATTTTTGAGGATTTGAAAAAAAGACGAAAATCACTCCGAGACCATGGGCTATAGTCCATTGTCTCGGAGTGATTTTCATCTTTTTTACAAATCCTCAAAAATGATGAAAAACGGCATGCTATAGTATGCCGTCCGAGGCCATGGGCTATAGCCCATGGTCTCGGAGGGTTTTTCATCATTTTTCAGGATTTGAAAAAAAGACGAAAATCACTCCGAGACCATGGGCTATAGTCCATTGTCTCGGAGGGATTTTCATATTTTTTTCAAATCCTCAAAAATGATGAAAAACGGCATGCTATAGTATGCCGTCCGAGGCCATGGGCTATAGCCCATGGTCTCGGAGGGTTTTTCATCATTTTTGAGGATTTGAAAAAAAGACGAAAATCACTCCGAGACCATGGGCTATAGTCCATTGTCTCGGAGTGATTTTCGTCTTTTTTTCAAATCCTCAAAAATGATGAAAAACGGCATGCTATAGTATGCCGTCCGAGGCCATGGGCTATAGCCCATTGTCTCGGAGTGATTTTCATCTTTTTTACAAATCCTCAAAAATGATGAAAAACGGCATGCTATAGTATGCCGTCCGAGGCCATGGGCTATAGCCCATGGTCTCGGAGGGTTTTTCATCATTTTTGAGGATTTGAAAAAAAGACGAAAATCACTCCGAGACCATGGGCTATAGTCCATTGTCTCGTAGTGATTTTCGTCTTTTTTTCAAATCCTCAAAAATGATGAAAAACGGCATGCTATAGTATGCCGTCCGAGGCCATGGGCTATAGCCCATGGTCTCGGAGTGTTTTTCATCATTTTTGAGGATTTGAAAAAAAGACGAAAATCACTCCGAGACCATGGGCTATAGTCCATTGTCTCGGAGTGATTTTCATCTTTTTTTCAAATCCTCAAAAATGGCATGATATAGTATGCCTTCTGAGGCCATGGGCTGAACTTGAACCCACGACCTGTGGTTCTAATAGACAGCAGCTTATCACAGAGGCCACCATGCTCTCTGAGAATCTCCTCAGCTTTCCATCTCTTTCCAGTTCTCTTCTGGATGTTATTCTCCAAAACATGCTGCAAAGTGAAAGTAGCAGGCACTCAGCTGGATTTGAACTCACAACCTCTGGCTCACATGGACATCATCTTAACAAGGGTGCCACTGAGCTCTCAGTGATTTTTAGGTTGTAAGTTGTTCTTCTTGGTTTCACTTTTCAAATGGGGCCTTGGGATCATGTACAGAGCATTTGAATGGTGCTGTGCATCAAAGGTGTCTTTAGTGCTTTTAAGTGTTATCGTGGATGTTAATCAGATAATACAGAGGAGAAACCATGACAGGACACAGACAGCCTCCCCATTGGTGGATGTGATCCTGGCAGCCTGCCCAGGTGTGTTCTGGTCCTGTTGATTGAGCTGAGAAGGACTTAGGTCCTGCTCAGCTCAATCAACAGGACCAGAACACACACTTGTTACTTTTCTTCCAGTTTATTATACTCGTCGTTTTATAGCCCATGGTCTCGGAGTGATTTTCGTCTTTTTTTCAAATCCTCAAAAATTATGAAAAACGGCATGCTATAGTATGCCGTCCGAGGCCATGGGCTATAGCCCATGGTCTCGGAGGGTTTTTCATCATTTTTGAGGATTTGAAAAAAAGACGAAAATCACTCCGAGACCATGGGCTATAGTCCATTGTCTCGGAGGGATTTTCATATTTTTTTAAAATCCTCAAAAATGATGAAAAACAGCATGTTATAGTATGCCGTCCGAGGCCATGGGCTATAGCCCATGGTCTCGGAGGGTTTTTCATCATTTTTGAGGATTTGAAAAAAAGACGAAAATCACTCCAAGACCATGGGCTATAGTCCATTGTCTCGGAGTGATTTTCGTCTTTTTTTCAAATCCTCAAAAATGATGAAAAACGGCATGCTATAGTATGCCGTCCGAGGCCATGGGCTATAGCCCATGGTCTCGGAGTGTTTTTCATCATTTTTGAGGATTTGAAAAAGAGACGAAAATCACTCCGAGACCATGGGCTATAGTCCATTGTCTCGGAGTGATTTTCATCTTTTTTACAAATCCTCAAAAATGATGAAAAACGGCATGCTATAGTATGCCGTCTGAGGCCATGGGCTGAACTTGAACCCACGACCTGTGGTTCTAATAGACAGCAGCTTATGACAGAGGCCACCATGCTCTCTGAGAATCTCCTCAGCTTTCCATCTCTTTCCAGTTCTCTTCTGGATGTTATTTTCCAAAACATGCTGCAAAGTGAAAGTAGCAGGAACTCAGCTGGATTTGAACTCACAACCTCTGACTCACATGGACATCATCTTAACAAGGGTGCCACTGAGCTCTCAGTGATTTTTAGGTTGGAAGTTGTTCTTCTTGGTGTCACTTTTCAAATGGGGCCTTGGGATCATGTACAGAGCATTTGAATGGTGCTGTGCATCAAAGGTGTCTTTAGTGCTTTTAAGTGTTATCGTGGATGTTAATCAGATAATACAGAGGAGAAACCATGACAGGACACAGACAGCCTCCCCATTGGTGGATGTGATCCTGGCAGCCAGCCCAGGTGTGTTCTGGTCCTGTTGATTGAGCTGAGAAGGACTTATAAACCTTGAAGGTTTATAGGTCCTGCTCAGCTCAATCAACAGGACCAGAACACACACTTGTTACTTTTCTTCCAGTTTATTATACTCGTCGTTTTATAGCCCATGGTCTCGGAGTGATTTTCGTCTTTTTTTCAAATCCTCAAAAATGATGAAAAACGGCATGCTATAGTATGCCGTCCGAGGCCATGGGCTATAGCCCATGGTCTCGGAGTGTTTTTCAACATTTTTGAGGATTTGAAAAAAAGACGAAAATCACCCCAAGACCATGGGCTATAGTCCATTGTCTCAGAGTGATTTTCATCTTTTTTTCAAATCCTCAAAAATGATGAAAAACGGCATGCTATAGTATGCCGTCCGAGGCCATGGGCTATAGCCCATAGTCTCTGAGTGTTTTTCATCATTTCTGAGGATTTGAAAAAAAGACGAAAATCACTCCGAGACCATGGGCTATAGTCCATTGTCTCGGAGGGATTTTCATCTTTTTTACAAATCCTCAAAAATGGCATGCTATAGTATGCCTTCTGAGGCCATGGGCTGAACTTGAACCCACGACCTGTGGTTCTAATAGACAGCAGCTTATCACAGAGGCCACCATGCTCTCTGAGAATCTCCTCAGCTTTCCATCTCTTTCCAGTTATCTTCTGGATGTTATTCTCCAAAACATGCTGCAAAGTGAGAGTAGCAGGAACTCAGCTGGATTTGAACTCACAACCTCTGGCTCACATGGACATCATTTTAACAAGGGTGCCACTGAGCTCTCAGTGATTTTTAGGTTGTAAGTTGTTCTTCTTGGTGTAACTTTTCAAATGGGGCCTTGGGATCATGTACAGAGCATTTGAATGGTGCTGTGCATCAAAGGTGTCTTTAGTGCTTTTAAGTGTTATCGTGGATGTTAATCAGATAATACAGAGGAGAAACCATGACAGGACACAGACAGCCTCCCCATTGGTGGATGTGATCCTGGCAGCCAGCCCAGGTGTGTTCTGGTCCTGTTGATTGAGCTGAGAAGGACTTATAAACCTTGAAGGTTTATAGGTCCTGCTCAGCTCAATCAACAGGACCAGAACACACACTTGTTACTTTTCTTCCAGTTTATTATACTCGTCGTTTTATAGCCCATGGTCTCGGAGTGATTTTCGTCTTTTTTTCAAATCCTCAAAAATGATGAAAAACGGCATGCTATAGTATGCCGTCCGAGGCCATGGGCTATAGCCCATGGTCTCGGAGTGTTTTTCATCATTTTTGAGGATTTGAAAAAAAGACGAAAATCACTCCGAGACCATGGGCTATAGTCCATTGTCTCGGAGGGATTTTCATATTTTTTTCAAATCCTCAAAAATGATGAAAAACGGCATGCTATAGTATGCCGTCCGAGGCCATGGGCTATAGCCCATGGTCTCGGAGGGTTTTTCATCATTTTTGAGGATTTGAAAAAAAGACGAAAATCACTCCGAGACCATGGGCTATAGTCCATTGTCTCGGAGGGATTTTCATATTTTTTTCAAATCCTCAAAAATGATGAAAAACGACATGCTATAGTATGCCGTCCGAGGCCATGGGCTATAGCCCATGGTCTCGGAGTGTTTTTCATCATTTTTGAGGATTTGAAAAAAAGACGAAAATCACTCCGAGACCATGGGCTATAGTCCATTGTCTCGGAGGGATTTTCATCTTTTTTTCAAATCCTCAAAAATGATGAAAAACGGCATGCTATAGTATGCCGTCCGAGGCCATGGGCTGAACTTGAACCCACGACCTGTGGTTCTAATAGACAGCAGCTTATCACAGAGGCCACCATGCTCTCTGAGAATCTCCTCAGCTTTCCATCTCTTTCCAGTTATCTTCTGGATGTTATTCTCCAAAACATGCTGCAAAGTGAGAGTAGCAGGAACTCAGCTGGATTTGAACTCACAACCTCTGGCTCACATGGACATCATCTTAACAAGGGTGCCACTGAGCTCTCAGTGTTTTTTAGGTTGTAAGTTGTTCTTCTTGGTGTAACTTTTCAAATGGGGCCTTGGGATCATGTACAGAGCATTTGAATGGTGCTGTGCATCAAAGGTGTCTTTAGTGCTTTTAAGTGTTATCGTGGATGTTAATCAGATAATACAGAGGAGAAACCATGACAGGACACAGACAGCCTCCCCATTGGTGGATGTGATCCTGGCAGCCAGCCCAGGTGTGTTCTGGTCCTGTTGATTGAGCTGAGAAGGACTTATAAACCTTGAAGGTTTATAGGTCCTGCTCAGCTCAATCAACAGGACCAGAACACACACTTAGTACTTTTCTTCCAGTTTATTATACTCGTCGTTTTATAGCCCATGGTCTCGGAGTGATTTTCGTCTTTTTTTCAAATCCTCAAAAATGATGAAAAACGGCATGCTATAGTATGCCGTCCGAGGCCATGGGCTATAGCCCATGGTCTCGGAGTGTTTTTCATAATTTTTGAGGATTTGAAAAAAAGACGAAAATCACTCCGAGACCATGGGCTATAGTCCATTGTCTCGGAGTGATTTTCATCTTTTTTACAAATCCTCAAAAATGATGAAAAACGGCATGCTATAGTATGCCGTCCGAGGCCATGGGCTATAGCCCATGGTCTCGGAGGGTTTTTCATCATTTTTGAGGATTTGAAAAAAAGACGAAAATCACTCCGAGACCATGGGCTATAGTCCATTGTCTCGGAGGGATTTTCATATTTTTTTCAAATCCTCAAAAATGATGAAAAACGGCATGCTATAGTATGCCGTCCGAGGCCATGGGCTATAGCCCATGGTCTCGGAGGGTTTTTCATCATTTTTGAGGATTTGAAAAAAAGACGAAAATCACTCCGAGACCATGGGCTATAGTCCATTGTCTCGGAGGGATTTTCATATTTTTTTCAAATCCTCAAAAATGATGAAAAACGACATGCTATAGTATGCCGTCCGAGGCCATGGGCTATAGCCCATGGTCTCGGAGTGTTTTTCATCATTTTTGAGGATTTGAAAAAAAGACGAAAATCACTCCGAGACCATGGGCTATAGTCCATTGTCTCGGAGGGATTTTCATCTTTTTTTCAAATCCTCTAAAATGATGAAAAACGGCATGCTATAGTATGCCTTCCGAGGCCATGGGCTGAACTTGAACCCACGACCTGTGGTTCTAATAGACAGCAGCTTATCACAGAGGCCACCATGCTCTCTGAGAATCTCCTCAGCTTTCCATCTCTTTCCAGTTATCTTCTGGATGTTATTCTCCAAAACATGCTGCAAAGTGAGAGTAGCAGGAACTCAGCTGGATTTGAACTCACAACCTCTGGCTCACATGGACATCATCTTAACAAGGGTGCCACTGAGCTCTCAGTGATTTTTAGGTTGTAAGTTGTTCTTCTTGGTGTAACTTTTCAAATGGGGCCTTGGGATCATGTACAGAGCATTTGAATGGTGCTGTGCATCAAAGGTGTCTTTAGTGCTTTTAAGTGTTATCGTGGATGTTAAACAGATAATACAGAGGAGAAACCATGACAGGACACAGACAGCCTCCCCATTGGTGGATGTGATCCTGGCAGCCAGCCCAGGTGTGTTCTGGTCCTGTTGATTGAGCTGAGAAGGACTTATACTCAGCTCAATCAACAGGACCAGAACACACACTTGTTACTTTTCTTCCAGTTTATTATACTCGTCGTTTTATAGCCCATGGTCTCGGAGTGATTTTCGTCTTTGTTTCAAATCCTCAAAAATGATGAAAAACGGCATGCTATAGTATGCCGTCCGAGGCCATGGGCTATAGCCCATGGTCTCGGAGTGTTTTTCATCATTTTTGAGGATTTGAAAAAAAGACGAAAATCACTCCGAGACCATGGGCTATAGTCCATTGTCTGGGAGTGATTTTCATCTTTTTTACAAATCCTCAAAAATGATGAAAAACGGCATGCTATAGTATGCCGTCCGAGGCCATGGGCTATAGCCCATGGTCTCGGAGTGTTTTTCATCATTTTTGAGGATTTGAAAAAAAGACGAAAATCACTCCGAGACCATGGGCTATAGTCCATTGTCTCGGAGGGATTTTCATATTTTTTTAAATCCTCAAGAATGATGAAAAACGGCATGCTATAGTATGCCGTCCGAGGCCATGGGCTATAGCCCATGGTCTCGGAGGGTTTTTCATCATTTTTGAGGATTTGAAAAAAAGACGAAAATCACTCCGAGACCATGGGCTATAGTCCATTGTCTCGGAGGGATTTTCATATTTTTTTCAAATCCTCAAAAATGATGAAAAACGGGATGCTATAGTATGCCGTCCGAGGCCATGGGGTCTCGGAGTGTTTTTCATCATTTTTGAGGATTTGAAAAAAAGACGAAAATCACTCCGAGACCATGGGCTATAGTCCATTGTCTCGGAGTGATTTTCATCTTTTTTACAAATCCTCAAAAATGATGAAAAACGGCATGCTATAGTATGCCGTCCGAGGCCATGGGCTATAGCCCATGGTCTCGGAGGGTTTTTCATCATTTTTGAGGATTTGAAAAAAAGACGAAAATCACTCCGAGACCATGGGCTATAGTCCATTGTCTCGGAGGGATTTTCATATTTTTTTCAAATCCTCAAAAATGATGAAAAACGGCATGCTATAGTATGCCGTCCGAGGCCATG
This sequence comes from Electrona antarctica, assembly GCF_951216825.1. NCBI lineage: Eukaryota > Metazoa > Chordata > Actinopteri > Myctophiformes > Myctophidae > Electrona > Electrona antarctica. The sequence goes on along the minus strand of NW_027638423.1, from coordinate 80,296 downwards.
GGCTATAGCCCATGGTCTCGGAGTGTTTTTCATCATTTTTGAGGATTTGAAAAAAAGACGAAAATCACCCCAAGACCATGGGCTATAGTCCATTGTCTCAGAGTGATTTTCATCTTTTTTTCAAATCCTCAAAAATGATGAAAAACGGCATGCTATAGTATGCCGTCCGAGGCCATGGGCTATAGCCCATAGTCTCTGAGTGTTTTTCATCATTTCTGAGGATTTGAAAAAAAGACGAAAATCACTCCGAGACCATGGGCTATAGTCCATTGTCTCGGAGTGATTTTCATCTTTTTTTCAAATCCTCAAAAATGGCATGATATAGTATGCCTTCTGAGGCCATGGGCTGAACTTGAACCCACGACCTGTGGTTCTAATAGACAGCAGCTTATCACAGAGGCCACCATGCTCTCTGAGAATCTCCTCAGCTTTCCATCTCTTTCCAGTTATCTTCTGGATGTTATTCTCCAAAACATGCTGCAAAGTGAGAGTAGCAGGAACTCAGCTGGATTTGAACTCACAACCTCTGGCTCACATGGACATCATCTTAACAAGGGTGCCACTGAGCTCTCAGTGATTTTTAGGTTGTAAGTTGTTCTTCTTGGTGTAACTTTTCAAATGGGGCCTTGGGATCATGTACAGAGCATTTGAATGGTGCTGTGCATCAAAGGTGTCTTTAGTGCTTTTAAGTGTTATCGTGGATGTTAATCAGATAATACAGAGGAGAAACCATGACAGGACACAGACAGCCTCCCCATTGGTGGATGTGATCCTGGCAGCCAGCCCAGGTGTGTTCTGGTCCTGTTGATTGAGCTGAGAAGGACTTATAAACCTTGAAGGTTTATAGGTCCTGCTCAGCTCAATCAACAGGACCAGAACACACACTTGTTACTTTTCTTCCAGTTTATTATACTCGTCGTTTTATAGCCCATGGTCTCGGAGTGATTTTCGTCTTTTTTTCAAATCCTCAAAAATGATGAAAAACGGCATGCTATAGTATGCCGTCCGAGGCCATGGGCTATAGCCCATGGTCTCGGAGTGTTTTTCATCATTTTTGAGGATTTGAAAAAAAGACGAAAATCACTCCGAGACCATGGGCTATAGTCCATTGTCTCGGAGTGATTTTCATCTTTTTTACAAATCCTCAAAAATGATGAAAAACGGCATGCTATAGTATGCCGTCCGAGGCCATGGGCTATAGCCCATGGTCTCGGAGGGTTTTTCATCATTTTTGAGGATTTGAAAAAAAGACGAAAATCACTCCGAGACCATGGGCTATAGTCCATTGTCTCGGAGGGATTTTCATATTTTTTTCAAATCCTCAAAAATGATGAAAAACGGCATGCTATAGTATGCCGTCCGAGGCCATGGGCTATAGCCCATGGTCTCGGAGGGTTTTTCATCATTTTTGAGGATTTGAAAAAAAGACGAAAATCACTCCGAGACCATGGGCTATAGTCCATTGTCTCGGAGGGATTTTCATATTTTTTTCAAATCCTCAAAAATGATGAAAAACGGCATGCTATAGTATGCCGTCCGAGGCCATGGGCTGAACTTGAACCCACGACCTGTGGTTCTAATAGACAGCAGCTTATCACAGAGGCCACCATGCTCTCTGAGAATCTCCTCAGCTTTCCATCTCTTTCCAGTTATCTTCTGGATGTTATTCTCCAAAACATGCTGCAAAGTGAGAGTAGCAGGAACTCAGCTGGATTTGAACTCACAACCTCTGGCTCACATGGACATCATCTTAACAAGGGTGCCACTGAGCTCTCAGTGATTTTTAAGTTGTAAGTTGTTCTTCTTGGTGTAACTTTTCAAATGGGGCCTTGGGATCATGTACAGAGCATTTGAATGGTGCTGTGCATCAAAGGTGTCTTTAGTGCTTTTAAGTGTTATCGTGGATGTTAATCAGATAATACAGAGGAGAAACCATGACAGGACACAGACAGCCTCCCCATTGGTGGATGTGATCCTGGCAGCCAGCCCAGGTGTGTTCTGGTCCTGTTGATTGAGCTGAGAAGGACTTATAAACCTTGAAGGTTTATAGGTCCTGCTCAGCTCAATCAACAGGACCAGAACACACACTTGTTACTTTTCTTCCAGTTTATTATACTCGTCGTTTTATAGCCCATGGTCTCGGAGTGATTTTCGTCTTTTTTTCAAATCCTCAAAAATGATGAAAAACGGCATGCTATAGTATGCCGTCCGAGGCCATGGGCTATAGCCCATGGTCTCGGAGTGTTTTTCATCATTTTTGAGGATTTGAAAAAAAGACGAAAATCACTCCGAGACCATGGGCTATAGTCCATTGTCTCGGAGTGATTTTCATCTTTTTTACAAATCCTCAAAAATGATGAAAAACGGCATGCTATAGTATGCCGTCCGAGGCCATGGGCTATAGCCCATGGTCTCGGAGGGTTTTTCATCATTTTTGAGGATTTGAAAAAAAGACGAAAATCACTCCGAGACCATGGGCTATAGTCCATTGTCTCGGAGGGATTTTCATATTTTTTTCAAATCCTCAAAAATGATGAAAAACGGCATGCTATAGTATGCCGTCCGAGGCCATGGGCTATAGCCCATGGTCTCGGAGGGTTTTTCATCATTTTTGAGGATTTGAAAAAAAGACGAAAATCACTCCGAGACCATGGGCTATAGTCCATTGTCTCGGAGGGATTTTCATATTTTTTTCAAATCCTCAAAAATGATGAAAAACGACATGCTATAGTATGCCGTCCGAGGCCATGGGCTATAGCCCATGGTCTCGGAGTGTTTTTCATCATTTTTGAGGATTTGAAAAAAAGACGAAAATCACTCCGAGACCATGGGCTATAGTCCATTGTCTCGGAGGGATTTTCATCTTTTTTTCAAATCCTCAAAAATGGCATGCTATAGTATGCCGTCCGAGGCCATGGGCTGAACTTGAACCCACGACCTGTGGTTCTAATAGACAGCAGCTTATCACAGAGGCCACCATGCTCTCTGAGAATCTCCTCAGCTTTCCATCTCTTTCCAGTTATCTTCTGGATGTTATTCTCCAAAACATGCTGCAAAGTGAGAGTAGCAGGAACTCAGCTGGATTTGAACTCACAACCTCTGGCTCACATGGACATCATCTTAACAAGGGTGCCACTGAGCTCTCAGTGATTTTTAGGTTGTAAGTTGTTCTTCTTGGTGTAACTTTTCAAATGGGGCCTTGGGATCATGTACAGAGCATTTGAATGGTGCTGTGCATCAAAGGTGTCTTTAGTGCTTTTAAGTGTTATCGTGGATGTTAATCAGATAATACAGAGGAGAAACCATGACAGGACACAGACAGCCTCCCCATTGGTGGATGTGATCCTGGCAGCCAGCCCAGGTGTGTTCTGGTCCTGTTGATTGAGCTGAGAAGGACTTATAAACCTTGAAGGTTTATAGGTCCTGCTCAGCTCAATCAACAGGACCAGAACACACACTTGTTACTTTTCTTCCAGTTTATTATACTCGTCGTTTTATAGCCCATGGTCTCGGAGTGATTTTCGTCTTTTTTTCAAATCCTCAAAAATGATGAAAAACGGCATGCTATAGTATGCCGTCCGAGGCCATGGGCTATAGCCCATGGTCTCGGAGTGTTTTTCATCATTTTTGAGGATTTGAAAAAAAGACGAAAATCACTCCGAGACCATGGGCTATAGTCCATTGTCTCGGAGTGATTTTCATCTTTTTTACAAATCCTCAAAAATGGCATGATATAGTATGCCTTCTGAGGCCATGGGCTGAACTTGAACCCACGACCTGTGGTTCTAATAGACAGCAGCTTATCACAGAGGCCACCATGCTCTCTGAGAATCTCCTCAGCTTTCCATCTCTTTCCAGTTCTCTTCTGGATGTTATTCTCCAAAACATGCTGCAAAGTGAAAGTAGCAGGAACTCAGCTGGATTTGAACTCACAACCTCTGGCTCACATGGACATCATCTTAACAAGGGTGCCACTGAGCTCTCAGTGATTTTTAGGTTGTAAGTTGTTCTTCTTGGTTTCACTTTTCAAATGGGGCCTTGGGATCATGTACAGAGCATTTGAATGGTGCTGTGCATCAAAGGTGTCTTTAGTGCTTTTAAGTGTTATCGTGGATGTTAATCAGATAATACAGAGGAGAAACCATGACAGGACACAGACAGCCTCCCCATTGGTGGATGTGATCCTGGCAGCCAGCCCAGGTGTGTTCTGGTCCTGTTGATTGAGCTGAGAAGGACTTAGGTCCTGCTCAGCTCAATCAACAGGACCAGAACACACACTTGTTACTTTTCTTCCAGCTTATTATACTCGTCGTTTTATAGCCCATGGTCTCGGAGTGATTTTCGTCTTTTTTTCAAATCCTCAAAAATTATGAAAAACGGCATGCTATAGTATGCCGTCCGAGGCCATGGGCTATAGCCCATGGTCTTGGAGGCTTTTTCATCATTTTTGAGGATTTGAAAAAAAGACGAAAATCACTCCGAGACCATGGGCTATAGTCCATTGTCTCGGAGGGATTTTCATATTTTTTTAAAATCCTCAAAAATGATGAAAAACAGCATGTTATAGTATGCCGTCCGAGGCCATGGGCTATAGCCCATGGTCTCGGAGGGTTTTTCATCATTTTTGAGGATTTGAAAAAAAGACGAAAATCACTCCAAGACCATGGGCTATAGTCCATTGTCTCGGAGTGATTTTCGTCTTTTTTTCAAATCCTCAAAAATGATGAAAAACGGCATGCTATAGTATGCCGTCCGAGGCCATGGGCTATAGCCCATGGTCTCGGAGTGTTTTTCATCATTTTTGAGGATTTGAAAAAGAGACGAAAATCACTCCGAGACCATGGGCTATAGTCCATTGTCTCGGAGTGATTTTCATCTTTTTTACAAATCCTCAAAAATGATGAAAAACGGCATGCTATAGTATGCCGTCTGAGGCCATGGGCTGAACTTGAACCCACGACCTGTGGTTCTAATAGACAGCAGCTTATGACAGAGGCCACCTCTCTGAGAATCTCCTCAGCTTTCCATCTCTTTCCAGTTCTCTTCTGGATGTTATTTTCCAAAACATGCTGCAAAGTGAAAGTAGCAGGAACTCAGCTGGATTTGAACTCACAACCTCTGACTCACATGGACATCATCTTAACAAGGGTGCCACTGAGCTCTCAGTGATTTTTAGGTTGGAAGTTGTTCTTCTTGGTGTCACTTTTCAAATGGGGCCTTGGGATCATGTACAGAGCATTTGAATGGTGCTGTGCATCAAAGGTGTCTTTAGTGCTTTTAAGTGTTATCGTGGATGTTAATCAGATAATACAGAGGAGAAACCATGACAGGACACAGACAGCCTCCCCATTGGTGGATGTGATCCTGGCAGCCAGCCCAGGTGTGTTCTGGTCCTGTTGATTGAGCTGAGAAGGACTTATAAACCTTGAAGGTTTATAGGTCCTGCTCAGCTCAATCAACAGGACCAGAACACACACTTGTTACTTTTCTTCCAGTTTATTATACTCGTCGTTTTATAGCCCATGGTCTCGGAGTGATTTTCGTCTTTTTTTCAAATCCTCAAAAATGATGAAAAACGGCATGCTATAGTATGCCGTCCGAGGCCATGGGCTATAGCCCATGGTCTCGGAGTGTTTTTCAACATTTTTGAGGATTTGAAAAAAAGACGAAAATCACCCCAAGACCATGGGCTATAGTCCATTGTCTCAGAGTGATTTTCATCTTTTTTTCAAATCCTCAAAAATGATGAAAAACGGCATGCTATAGTATGCCGTCCGAGGCCATGGGCTATAGTCTCTGAGTGTTTTTCATCATTTCTGAGGATTTGAAAAAAAGACGAAAATCACTCCGAGACCATGGGCTATAGTCCATTGTCTCGGAGTGATTTTCATCTTTTTTTCAAATCCTCAAAAATGGCATGATATAGTATGCCTTCTGAGGCCATGGGCTGAACTTGAACCCACGACCTGTGGTTCTAATAGACAGCAGCTTATCACAGAGGCCACCATGCTCTCTGAGAATCTCCTCAGCTTTCCATCTCTTTCCAGTTATCTTCTGGATGTTATTCTCCAAAACATGCTGCAAAGTGAGAGTAGCAGGAACTCAGCTGGATTTGAACTCACAACCTCTGGCTCACATGGACATCATCTTAACAAGGGTGCCACTGAGCTCTCAGTGATTTTTAGGTTGTAAGTTGTTCTTCTTGGTGTAACTTTTCAAATGGGGCCTTGGGATCATGTACAGAGCATTTGAATGGTGCTGTGCATCAAAGGTGTCTTTAGTGCTTTTAAGTGTTATCGTGGATGTTAATCAGATAATACAGAGGAGAAACCATGACAGGACACAGACAGCCTCCCCATTGGTGGATGTGATCCTGGCAGCCAGCCCAGGTGTGTTCTGGTCCTGTTGATTGAGCTGAGAAGGACTTATAAACCTTGAAGGTTTATAGGTCCTGCTCAGCTCAATCAACAGGACCAGAACACACACTTGTTACTTTTCTTCCAGTTTATTATACTCGTCGTTTTATAGCCCATGGTCTCGGAGTGATTTTCGTCTTTTTTTCAAATCCTCAAAAATGATGAAAAACGGCATGCTATAGTATGCCGTCCGAGGCCATGGGCTATAGCCCATGGTCTCGGAGTGTTTTTCATCATTTTTGAGGATTTGAAAAAAAGACGAAAATCACTCCGAGACCATGGGCTATAGTCCATTGTCTCGGAGGGATTTTCATATTTTTTTCAAATCCTCAAAAATGATGAAAAACGGCATGCTATAGTATGCCGTCCGAGGCCATGGGCTATAGCCCATGGTCTCGGAGGGTTTTTCATCATTTTTGAGGATTTGAAAAAAAGACGAAAATCACTCCGAGACCATGGGCTATAGTCCATTGTCTCGGAGGGATTTTCATATTTTTTTCAAATCCTCAAAAATGATGAAAAACGACATGCTATAGTATGCCGTCCGAGGCCATGGGCTATAGCCCATGGTCTCGGAGTGTTTTTCATCATTTTTGAGGATTTGAAAAAAAGACGAAAATCACTCCGAGACCATGGGCTATAGTCCATTGTCTCGGAGGGATTTTCATCTTTTTTTCAAATCCTCAAAAATGATGAAAAACGGCATGCTATAGTATGCCGTCCGAGGCCATGGGCTGAACTTGAACCCACGACCTGTGGTTCTAATAGACAGCAGCTTATCACAGAGGCCACCATGCTCTCTGAGAATCTCCTCAGCTTTCCATCTCTTTCCAGTTATCTTCTGGATGTTATTCTCCAAAACATGCTGCAAAGTGAGAGTAGCAGGAACTCAGCTGGATTTGAACTCACAACCTCTGGCTCACATGGACATCATCTTAACAAGGGTGCCACTGAGCTCTCAGTGATTTTTAGGTTGTAAGTTGTTCTTCTTGGTGTAACTTTTCAAATGGGGCCTTGGGATCATGTACAGAGCATTTGAATGGTGCTGTGCATCAAAGGTGTCTTTAGTGCTTTTAAGTGTTATCGTGGATGTTAATCAGATAATACAGAGGAGAAACCATGACAGGACACAGACAGCCTCCCCATTGGTGGATGTGATCCTGGCAGCCAGCCCAGGTGTGTTCTGGTCCTGTTGATTGAGCTGAGAAGGACTTATAAACCTTGAAGGTTTATAGGTCCTGCTCAGCTCAATCAACAGGACCAGAACACACACTTGTTACTTTTCTTCCAGTTTATTATACTCGTCGTTTTATAGCCCATGGTCTCGGAGTGATTTTCGTCTTTTTTTCAAATCCTCAAAAATGATGAAAAACGGCATGCTATAGTATGCCGTCCGAGGCCATGGGCTATAGCCCATGGTCTCGGAGTGTTTTTCATCATTTTTGAGGATTTGAAAAAAAGACGAAAATCACTCCGAGACCATGGGCTATAGTCCATTGTCTCGGAGTGATTTTCATCTTTTTTACAAATCCTCAAAAATGGCATGATATAGTATGCCTTCTGAGGCCATGGGCTGAACTTGAACCCACGACCTGTGGTTCTAATAGACAGCAGCTTATCACAGAGGCCACCATGCTCTCTGAGAATCTCCTCAGCTTTCCATCTCTTTCCAGTTCTCTTCTGGATGTTATTCTCCAAAACATGCTGCAAAGTGAAAGTAGCAGGAACTCAGCTGGATTTGAACTCACAACCTCTGGCTCACATGGACATCATCTTAACAAGGGTGCCACTGAGCTCTCAGTGATTTTTAGGTTGTAAGTTGTTCTTCTTGGTTTCACTTTTCAAATGGGGCCTTGGGATCATGTACAGAGCATTTGAATGGTGCTGTGCATCAAAGGTGTCTTTAGTGCTTTTAAGTGTTATCGTGGATGTTAATCAGATAATACAGAGGAGAAACCATGACAGGACACAGACAGCCTCCCCATTGGTGGATGTGATCCTGGCAGCCAGCCCAGGTGTGTTCTGGTCCTGTTGATTGAGCTGAGAAGGACTTAGGTCCTGCTCAGCTCAATCAACAGGACCAGAACACACACTTGTTACTTTTCTTCCAGCTTATTATACTCGTCGTTTTATAGCCCATGGTCTCGGAGTGATTTTCGTCTTTTTTTCAAATCCTCAAAAATTATGAAAAACGGCATGCTATAGTATGCCGTCCGAGGCCATGGGCTATAGCCCATGGTCTTGGAGGCTTTTTCATCATTTTTGAGGATTTGAAAAAAAGACGAAAATCACTCCGAGACCATGGGCTATAGTCCATTGTCTCGGAGGGATTTTCATATTTTTTTAAAATCCTCAAAAATGATGAAAAACAGCATGTTATAGTATGCCGTCCGAGGCCATGGGCTATAGCCCATGGTCTCGGAGGGTTTTTCATCATTTTTGAGGATTTGAAAAAAAGACGAAAATCACTCCAAGACCATGGGCTATAGTCCATTGTCTCGGAGTGATTTTCGTCTTTTTTTCAAATCCTCAAAAATGATGAAAAACGGCATGCTATAGTATGCCGTCCGAGGCCATGGGCTATAGCCCATGGTCTCGGAGTGTTTTTCATCATTTTTGAGGATTTGAAAAAGAGACGAAAATCACTCCGAGACCATGGGCTATAGTCCATTGTCTCGGAGTGATTTTCATCTTTTTTACAAATCCTCAAAAATGATGAAAAACGGCATGCTATAGTATGCCGTCTGAGGCCATGGGCTGAACTTGAACCCACGACCTGTGGTTCTAATAGACAGCAGCTTATGACAGAGGCCACCTCTCTGAGAATCTCCTCAGCTTTCCATCTCTTTCCAGTTCTCTTCTGGATGTTATTTTCCAAAACATGCTGCAAAGTGAAAGTAGCAGGAACTCAGCTGGATTTGAACTCACAACCTCTGACTCACATGGACATCATCTTAACAAGGGTGCCACTGAGCTCTCAGTGATTTTTAGGTTGGAAGTTGTTCTTCTTGGTGTCACTTTTCAAATGGGGCCTTGGGATCATGTACAGAGCATTTGAATGGTGCTGTGCATCAAAGGTGTCTTTAGTGCTTTTAAGTGTTATCGTGGATGTTAATCAGATAATACAGAGGAGAAACCATGACAGGACACAGACAGCCTCCCCATTGGTGGATGTGATCCTGGCAGCCAGCCCAGGTGTGTTCTGGTCCTGTTGATTGAGCTGAGAAGGACTTATAAACCTTGAAGGTTTATAGGTCCTGCTCAGCTCAATCAACAGGACCAGAACACACACTTGTTACTTTTCTTCCAGTTTATTATACTCGTCGTTTTATAGCCCATGGTCTCGGAGTGATTTTCGTCTTTTTTTCAAATCCTCAAAAATGATGAAAAACGGCATGCTATAGTATGCCGTCCGAGGCCATGGGCTATAGCCCATGGTCTCGGAGTGTTTTTCAACATTTTTGAGGATTTGAAAAAAAGACGAAAATCACCCCAAGACCATGGGCTATAGTCCATTGTCTCAGAGTGATTTTCATCTTTTTTTCAAATCCTCAAAAATGATGAAAAACGGCATGCTATAGTATGCCGTCCGAGGCCATGGGCTATAGTCTCTGAGTGTTTTTCATCATTTCTGAGGATTTGAAAAAAAGACGAAAATCACTCCGAGACCATGGGCTATAGTCCATTGTCTCGGAGTGATTTTCATCTTTTTTTCAAATCCTCAAAAATGGCATGATATAGTATGCCTTCTGAGGCCATGGGCTGAACTTGAACCCACGACCTGTGGTTCTAATAGACAGCAGCTTATCACAGAGGCCACCATGCTCTCTGAGAATCTCCTCAGCTTTCCATCTCTTTCCAGTTATCTTCTGGATGTTATTCTCCAAAACATGCTGCAAAGTGAGAGTAGCAGGAACTCAGCTGGATTTGAACTCACAACCTCTGGCTCACATGGACATCATCTTAACAAGGGTGCCACTGAGCTCTCAGTGATTTTTAGGTTGTAAGTTGTTCTTCTTGGTGTAACTTTTCAAATGGGGCCTTGGGATCATGTACAGAGCATTTGAATGGTGCTGTGCATCAAAGGTGTCTTTAGTGCTTTTAAGTGTTATCGTGGATGTTAATCAGATAATACAGAGGAGAAACCATGACAGGACACAGACAGCCTCCCCATTGGTGGATGTGATCCTGGCAGCCAGCCCAGGTGTGTTCTGGTCCTGTTGATTGAGCTGAGAAGGACTTATAAACCTTGAAGGTTTATAGGTCCTGCTCAGCTCAATCAACAGGACCAGAACACACACTTGTTACTTTTCTTCCAGTTTATTATACTCGTCGTTTTATAGCCCATGGTCTCGGAGTGATTTTCGTCTTTTTTTCAAATCCTCAAAAATGATGAAAAACGGCATGCTATAGTATGCCGTCCGAGGCCATGGGCTATAGCCCATGGTCTCGGAGTGTTTTTCATCATTTTTGAGGATTTGAAAAAAAGACGAAAATCACTCCGAGACCATGGGCTATAGTCCATTGTCTCGGAGGGATTTTCATATTTTTTTCAAATCCTCAAAAATGATGAAAAACGGCATGCTATAGTATGCCGTCCGAGGCCATGGGCTATAGCCCATGGTCTCGGAGGGTTTTTCATCATTTTTGAGGATTTGAAAAAAAGACGAAAATCACTCCGAGACCATGGGCTATAGTCCATTGTCTCGGAGGGATTTTCATATTTTTTTCAAATCCTCAAAAATGATGAAAAACGACATGCTATAGTATGCCGTCCGAGGCCATGGGCTATAGCCCATGGTCTCGGAGTGTTTTTCATCATTTTTGAGGATTTGAAAAAAAGACGAAAATCACTCCGAGACCATGGGCTATAGTCCATTGTCTCGGAGGGATTTTCATCTTTTTTTCAAATCCTCAAAAATGATGAAAAACGGCATGCTATAGTATGCCGTCCGAGGCCATGGGCTGAACTTGAACCCACGACCTGTGGTTCTAATAGACAGCAGCTTATCACAGAGGCCACCATGCTCTCTGAGAATCTCCTCAGCTTTCCATCTCTTTCCAGTTATCTTCTGGATGTTATTCTCCAAAACATGCTGCAAAGTGAGAGTAGCAGGAACTCAGCTGGATTTGAACTCACAACCTCTGGCTCACATGGACATCATCTTAACAAGGGTGCCACTGAGCTCTCAGTGATTTTTAGGTTGTAAGTTGTTCTTCTTGGTGTAACTTTTCAAATGGGGCCTTGGGATCATGTACAGAGCATTTGAATGGTGCTGTGCATCAAAGGTGTCTTTAGTGCTTTTAAGTGTTATCGTGGATGTTAATCAGATAATACAGAGGAGAAACCATGACAGGACACAGACAGCCTCCCCATTGGTGGATGTGATCCTGGCAGCCAGCCCAGGTGTGTTCTGGTCCTGTTGATTGAGCTGAGAAGGACTTATAAACCTTGAAGGTTTATAGGTCCTGCTCAGCTCAATCAACAGGACCAGAACACACACTTGTTACTTTTCTTCCAGTTTATTATACTCGTCGTTTTATAGCCCATGGTCTCGGAGTGATTTTCGTCTTTTTTTCAAATCCTCAAAAATGATGAAAAACGGCATGCTATAGTATGCCGTCCGAGGCCATGGGCTATAGCCCATGGTCTCGGAGTGTTTTTCATCATTTTTGAGGATTTGAAAAAAAGACGAAAATCACTCCGAGACCATGGGCTATAGTCCATTGTCTCGGAGTGATTTTCATCTTTTTTACAAATCCTCAAAAATGATGAAAAACGGCATGCTATAGTATGCCGTCCGAGGCCATGGGCTATAGCCCATGGTCTCGGAGTGTTTTTCATCATTTTTGAGGATTTGAAAAAAAGACGAAAATCACTCCGAGACCATGGGCTATAGTCCATTGTCTCGGAGGGATTTTCATATTTTTTTAAATCCTCAAGAATGATGAAAAACGGCATGCTATAGTATGCCGTCCGAGGCCATGGGCTATAGCCCATGGTCTCGGAGGGTTTTTCATCATTTTTGAGGATTTGAAAAAAAGACGAAAATCACTCCGAGACCATGGGCTATAGTCCATTGTCTCGGAGGGATTTTCATATTTTTTTCAAATCCTCAAAAATGATGAAAAACGGCATGCTATAGTATGCCGTCCGAGCCATGGGCTATAGCCCATGGTCTCGGAGGGTTTTTCATCATTTTTGAGGATTTGAAAAAAAGACGAAAATCACTCCGAGACCATGGGCTATAGTCCATTGTCTCGGAGGGATTTTCATATTTTTTTCAAATCCTCAAAAATGATGAAAAACGACATGCTATAGTATGCCGTCCGAGGCCATGGGCTATAGCCCATGGTCTCGGAGTGTTTTTCATAATTTTTGAGGATTTGAAAAAAAGACGAAAATCACTCCGAGACCATGGGCTATAGTCCATTGTCTCGGAGGGATTTTCATCTTTTTTTCAAATCCTCAAAAATGATGAAAAACGGCATGCTATAGTATGCCTTCCGAGGCCATGGGCTGAACTTGAACCCACGACCTGTGGTTCTAATAGACAGCAGCTTATCACAGAGGCCACCATGCTCTCTGAGAATCTCCTCAGCTTTCCATCTCTTTCCAGTTATCTTCTGGATGTTATTCTCCAAAACATGCTGCAAAGTGAGAGTAGCAGGAACTCAGCTGGATTTGAACTCACAACCTCTGGCTCACATGGACATCATCTTAACAAGGGTGCCACTGAGCTCTCAGTGATTTTTAGGTTGTAAGTTGTTCTTCTTGGTGTAACTTTTCAAATGGGGCCTTGGGATCATGTACAGAGCATTTGAATGGTGCTGTGCATCAAAGGTGTCTTTAGTGCTTTTAAGTGTTATCGTGGATGTTAAACAGATAATACAGAGGAGAAACCATGACAGGACACAGACAGCCTCCCCATTGGTGGATGTGATCCTGGCAGCCAGCCCAGGTGTGTTCTGGTCCTGTTGATTGAGCTGAGAAGGACTTATACTCAGCTCAATCAACAGGACCAGAACACACACTTGTTACTTTTCTTCCAGTTTATTATACTCGTCGTTTTATAGCCCATGGTCTCGGAGTGATTTTCGTCTTTGTTTCAAATCCTCAAAAATGATGAAAAACGGCATGCTATAGTATGCCGTCCGAGGCCATGGGCTATAGCCCATGGTCTCGGAGTGTTTTTCATCATTTTTGAGGATTTGAAAAAAAGACGAAAATCACTCCGAGACCATGGGCTATAGTCCATTGTCTGGGAGTGATTTTCATCTTTTTTACAAATCCTCAAAAATGATGAAAAACGGCATGCTATAGTATGCCGTCCGAGGCCATGGGCTATAGCCCATGGTCTCGGAGTGTTTTTCATCATTTTTGAGGATTTGAAAAAAAGACGAAAATCACTCCGAGACCATGGGCTATAGTCCATTGTCTCGGAGGGATTTTCATATTTTTTTAAATCCTCAAGAATGATGAAAAACGGCATGCTATAGTATGCCGTCCGAGGCCATGGGCTATAGCCCATGGTCTCGGAGGGTTTTTCATCATTTTTGAGGATTTGAAAAAAAGACGAAAATCACTCCGAGACCATGGGCTATAGTCCATTGTCTCGGAGGGATTTTCATATTTTTTTCAAATCCTCAAAAATGATGAAAAACGGCATGCTATAGTATGCCGTCCGAGGCCATGGGGTCTCGGAGTGTTTTTCATCATTTTTGAGGATTTGAAAAAAAGACGAAAATCACTCCGAGACCATGGGCTATAGTCCATTGTCTCGGAGTGATTTTCATCTTTTTTACAAATCCTCAAAAATGATGAAAAACGGCATGCTATAGTATGCCGTCCGAGGCCATGGGCTATAGCCCATGGTCTCGGAGGGTTTTTCATCATTTTTGAGGATTTGAAAAAAAGACGAAAATCACTCCGAGACCATGGGCTATAGTCCATTGTCTCGGAGGGATTTTCATATTTTTTTCAAATCCTCAAAAATGATGAAAAACGGCATGCTATAGTATGCCGTCCGAGGCCATGGGCTATAGCCCATGGTCTCGGAGTGTTTTTCATCATTTTTGAGGATTTGAAAAAAAGACGAAAATCACTCCGAGACCATGGGCTATAGTCCATTGTCTCGGAGTGATTTTCATCTTTTTTACAAATCCTCAAAAATGATGAAAAACGGCATGCTATAGTATGCCGTCCGAGACCATGGGCTATAGCCCATGGTCTCGGAGTGTTTTTCATCATTTTTGAGGATTTGAAAAAAAGACGAAAATCACTCCGAGACCATGGGCTATAGTCCATTGTCTCGGAGTGATTTTCGTCTTTTTTTCAAATCCTCAAAAATGATGAAAAACGGCATGCTATAGTATGCCGTCCGAGGCCGGTCTCGGAGTGTTTTTCATCATTTTTGAGGATTTGAAAAAAAGACGAAAATCACTCCGAGACCATGGGCTATAGTCCATTGTCTCGGAGGGATTTTCATATTTTTTTCAAATCCTCAAAAATGATGAAAAACGGCATGCTATAGTATGCCGTCCGAGGCCATGGGCTATAGCCCATGGTCTCGGAGTGTTTTTCATCATTTTTGAGGATTTGAAAAAAAGACGAAAATCACTCCGAGACCATGGGCTATAGTCCATTGTCTCGGAGTGATTTTCATCTTTTTTACAAATCCTCAAAAATGATGAAAAACGGCATGCTATAGTATGCCGTCCGAGGCCATGGGCTATAGCCCATGGTCTCGGAGGGTTTTTCATCATTTTTGAGGATTTGAAAAAAAGACGAAAATCACTCCGAGTCCATTGTCTCGGAGGGATTTTCATCTTTTTTTCAAATCCTCAAAAATGATGAAAAACGGCATGCTATAGTATGCCGTCCGAGGCCATGGGCTGAACTTGAACCCACGACCTGTGGTTCTAATAGACAGCAGCTTATCACAGAGGCCACCATGCTCTCTGAGAATCTCCTCAGCTTTCCATCTCTTTCCAGTTCTCTTCTGGATGTTATGCTCCAAAACATGCTGCAAAGTGAAAGTAGCAGGAACTCAGCTGGATTTGAACTCACAACCTCTGGCTCACATGGACATCATCTTAACAAGGGTGCCACTGAGCTCTCAGTGATTTTTAGGTTGCAAGTTGTTCTTCTTGGTGTCACTTTTCAAATGGGGCCTTGGGATCATGTACAGAGCATTTGAATGGTGCTGTGCATCAAAGGTGTCTTTAGTGCTTTTAAGTGTTATCGTGGCTGTTAATCAGATAATACAGAGGAGAAACCATGACAGGACACAGACAGCCTCCCCATTGGTGGATGTGATCCTGGCAGCCAGCCCAGGTGTGTTCTGGTCCTGTTGATTGAGCTGAGAAGGACTTATAAACCTTGAAGGTTTATAGGTCCTGCTCAGCTCAATCAACAGGACCAGAACACACACTTGTTACTTTTCTTCCAGTTTATTATACTCGTCGTTTTATAGCCCATGGTCTCGGAGTGATTTTCGTCTTTTTTTCAAATCCTCAAAAATGATGAAAAACGGCATGCTATAGTATGCCGTCCGAGGCCATGGGCTATAGCCCATGGTCTCGGAGGGTTTTTCATCATTTTTGAGGATTTGAAAAAAAGACGAAAATCACTCCGAGACCATGGGCTATAGTCCATTGTCTCGGAGTGATTTTCATATTTTTTTCAAATCCTCAAAAATGATGAAAAACGGCATGCTATAGTATGCCGTCCGAGGCCATGGGCTATAGCCCATGGTCTCGGAGTGTTTTTCATCATTTTTGAGGATTTGAAAAAAAGACGAAAATCACTCCGAGACCATGGGCTATAGTCCATTGTCTCGGAGTGATTTTCGTCTTTTTTTCAAATCCTCAAAAATGATGAAAAACGGCATGCTATAGTATGCCGTCCGAGGCCATGGGCTATAGCCCATGGTCTCGGAGGGTTTTTCATCATTTTTGAGGATTTGAAAAAAAGACGAAAATCACTCCGAGACCATGGGCTATAGTCCATTGTCTCGGAGGGATTTTCATCTTTTTTTCAACTCCTCAAAAATGATGAAAACGGCATGCTATAGTATGCCGTCCGAGGCCATGGGCTATAGCCCATGGTCTCGGGGGGTTTTTCATCATTTTTGAGGATTTGAAAAAAAGACGAAAATCACTCCGAGACCATGGGCTATAGTCCATTGTCTCGGAGTGATTTTCATCTTTTTTTCAAATCCTCAAAAATGATGAAAAACGGCATGCTATAGTATGCCATCCGAGGCCATGGGCTGAACTTGAACCCACGACCTGTGGTTCTACTAGACAGCAGCTTATCACAGAGGCCACCATGCTCTCTGAGAATCTCCTCAGCTTTCCATCTCTTTCCAGTTCTCTTCTGGATGTTATGCTCCAAAACATGCTGCAAAGTGAAAGTAGCAGGAACTCAGCTGGATTTGAACTCACAACCTCTGGCTCACATGGACATCATCTTAACAAGGGTGCCACTGAGCTCTCAGTGATTTTTAGGTTGTAAGTTGTTCTTCTTGGTGTAACTTTTCAAATGGGGCCTTGGGATCATGTACAGAGCATTTGAATGGTGCTGTGCATCAAAGGTGTCTTTAGTGCTTTTAAGTGTTATCGTGGATGTTAAACAGATAATACAGAGGAGAAACCATGACAGGACACAGACAGCCTCCCCATTGGTGGATGTGATCCTGGCAGCCAGCCCAGGTGTGTTCTGGTCCTGTTGATTGAGCTGAGAAGGACTTATACTCAGCTCAATCAACAGGACCAGAACACACACTTGTTACTTTTCTTCCAGTTTATTATACTCGTCGTTTTATAGCCCATGGTCTCGGAGTGATTTTCGTCTTTGTTTCAAATCCTCAAAAATGATGAAAAACGGCATGCTATAGTATGCCGTCCGAGGCCATGGGCTATAGCCCATGGTCTCGGAGTGTTTTTCATCATTTTTGAGGATTTGAAAAAAAGACGAAAATCACTCCGAGACCATGGGCTATAGTCCATTGTCTGGGAGTGATTTTCATCTTTTTTACAAATCCTCAAAAATGATGAAAAACGGCATGCTATAGTATGCCGTCCGAGGCCATGGGCTATAGCCCATGGTCTCGGAGTGTTTTTCATCATTTTTGAGGATTTGAAAAAAAGACGAAAATCACTCCGAGACCATGGGCTATAGTCCATTGTCTCGGAGGGATTTTCATATTTTTTTAAATCCTCAAGAATGATGAAAAACGGCATGCTATAGTATGCCGTCCGAGGCCATGGGCTATAGCCCATGGTCTCGGAGGGTTTTTCATCATTTTTGAGGATTTGAAAAAAAGACGAAAATCACTCCGAGACCATGGGCTATAGTCCATTGTCTCGGAGGGATTTTCATATTTTTTTCAAATCCTCAAAAATGATGAAAAACGGGATGCTATAGTATGCCGTCCGAGGCCATGGGGTCTCGGAGTGTTTTTCATCATTTTTGAGGATTTGAAAAAAAGACGAAAATCACTCCGAGACCATGGGCTATAGTCCATTGTCTCGGAGTGATTTTCATCTTTTTTACAAATCCTCAAAAATGATGAAAAACGGCATGCTATAGTATGCCGTCCGAGGCCATGGGCTATAGCCCATGGTCTCGGAGGGTTTTTCATCATTTTTGAGGATTTGAAAAAAAGACGAAAATCACTCCGAGACCATGGGCTATAGTCCATTGTCTCGGAGGGATTTTCATATTTTTTTCAAATCCTCAAAAATGATGAAAAACGGCATGCTATAGTATGCCGTCCGAGGCCATGGGCTATAGCCCATGGTCTCGGAGTGTTTTTCATCATTTTTGAGGATTTGAAAAAAAGACGAAAATCACCCCAAGACCATGGGCTATAGTCCATTGTCTCAGAGTGATTTTCATCTTTTTTTCAAATCCTCAAAAATGATGAAAAACGGCATGCTATAGTATGCCGTCCGAGGCCATGGGCTATAGCCCATAGTCTCTGAGTGTTTTTCATCATTTCTGAGGATTTGAAAAAAAGACGAAAATCACTCCGAGACCATGGGCTATAGTCCATTGTCTCGGAGTGATTTTCATCTTTTTTTCAAATCCTCAAAAATGGCATGATATAGTATGCCTTCTGAGGACATGGGCTGAACTTGAACCCACGACCTGTGGTTCTAATAGACAGCAGCTTATCACAGAGGCCACCATGCTCTCTGAGAATCTCCTCAGCTTTCCATCTCTTTCCAGTTATCTTCTGGATGTTATTCTCCAAAACATGCTGCAAAGTGAGAGTAGCAGGAACTCAGCTGGATTTGAACTCACAACCTCTGGCTCACATGGACATCATCTTAACAAGGGTGCCACTGAGCTCTCAGTGATTTTTAGGTTGTAAGTTGTTCTTCTTGGTGTAACTTTTCAAATGGGGCCTTGGGATCATGTACAGAGCATTTGAATGGTGCTGTGCATCAAAGGTGTCTTTAGTGCTTTTAAGTGTTATCGTGGATGTTAATCAGATAATACAGAGGAGAAACCATGACAGGACACAGACAGCCTCCCCATTGGTGGATGTGATCCTGGCAGCCAGCCCAGGTGTGTTCTGGTCCTGTTGATTGAGCTGAGAAGGACTTATAAACCTTGAAGGTTTATAGGTCCTGCTCAGCTCAATCAACAGGACCAGAACACACACTTGTTACTTTTCTTCCAGTTTATTATACTCGTCGTTTTATAGCCCATGGTCTCGGAGTGATTTTCGTCTTTTTTTCAAATCCTCAAAAATGATGAAAAACGGCATGCTATAGTATGCCGTCCGAGGCCATGGGCTATAGCCCATGGTCTCGGAGTGTTTTTCATCATTTTTGAGGATTTGAAAAAAAGACGAAAATCACTCCGAGACCATGGGCTATAGTCCATTGTCTCGGAGTGATTTTCATCTTTTTTACAAATCCTCAAAAATGATGAAAAACGGCATGCTATAGTATGCCGTCCGAGGCCATGGGCTATAGCCCATGGTCTCGGAGGGTTTTTCATCATTTTTGAGGATTTGAAAAAAAGACGAAAATCACTCCGAGACCATGGGCTATAGTCCATTGTCTCGGAGGGATTTTCATATTTTTTTCAAATCCTCAAAAATGATGAAAAACGGCATGCTATAGTATGCCGTCCGAGGCCATGGGCTATAGCCCATGGTCTCGGAGGGTTTTTCATCATTTTTGAGGATTTGAAAAAAAGACGAAAATCACTCCGAGACCATGGGCTATAGTCCATTGTCTCGGAGGGATTTTCATATTTTTTTCAAATCCTCAAAAATGATGAAAAACGACATGCTATAGTATGCCGTCCGAGGCCATGGGCTATAGCCCATGGTCTCGGAGTGTTTTTCATCATTTTTGAGGATTTGAAAAAAAGACGAAAATCACTCCGAGACCATGGGCTATAGTCCATTGTCTCGGAGGGATTTTCATCTTTTTTTCAAATCCTCAAAAATGATGAAAAACGGCATGCTATAGTATGCCGTCCGAGGCCATGGGCTGAACTTGAACCCACGACCTGTGGTTCTAATAGACAGCAGCTTATCACAGAGGCCACCATGCTCTCTGAGAATCTCCTCAGCTTTCCATCTCTTTCCAGTTATCTTCTGGATGTTATTCTCCAAAACATGCTGCAAAGTGAGAGTAGCAGGAACTCAGCTGGATTTGAACTCACAACCTCTGGCTCACATGGACATCATCTTAACAAGGGTGCCACTGAGCTCTCAGTGATTTTTAGGTTGTAAGTTGTTCTTCTTGGTGTAACTTTTCAAATGGGGCCTTGGGATCATGTACAGAGCATTTGAATGGTGCTGTGCATCAAAGGTGTCTTTAGTGCTTTTAAGTGTTATCGTGGATGTTAATCAGATAATACAGAGGAGAAACCATGACAGGACACAGACAGCCTCCCCATTGGTGGATGTGATCCTGGCAGCCAGCCCAGGTGTGTTCTGGTCCTGTTGATTGAGCTGAGAAGGACTTATACTCAGCTCAATCAACAGGACCAGAACACACACTTGTTACTTTTCTTCCAGTTTATTATACTCGTCGTTTTATAGCCCATGGTCTCGGAGTGATTTTCGTCTTTGTTTCAAATCCTCAAAAATGATGAAAAACGGCATGCTATAGTATGCCGTCCGAGGCCATGGGCTATAGCCCATGGTCTCGGAGTGTTTTTCATCATTTTTGAGGATTTGAAAAAAAGACGAAAATCACTCCGAGACCATGGGCTATAGTCCATTGTCTGGGAGTGATTTTCATCTTTTTTACAAATCCTCAAAAATGATGAAAAACGGCATGCTATAGTATGCCGTCCGAGGCCATGGGCTATAGCCCATGGTCTCGGAGTGTTTTTCATCATTTTTGAGGATTTGAAAAAAAGACGAAAATCACTCCGAGACCATGGGCTATAGTCCATTGTCTCGGAGGGATTTTCATATTTTTTTAAATCCTCAAGAATGATGAAAAACGGCATGCTATAGTATGCCGTCCGAGGCCATGGGCTATAGCCCATGGTCTCGGAGGGTTTTTCATCATTTTTGAGGATTTGAAAAAAAGACGAAAATCACTCCGAGACCATGGGCTATAGTCCATTGTCTCGGAGGGATTTTCATATTTTTTTCAAATCCTCAAAAATGATGAAAAACGGGATGCTATAGTATGCCGTCCGAGGCCATGGGGTCTCGGAGTGTTTTTCATCATTTTTGAGGATTTGAAAAAAAGACGAAAATCACTCCGAGACCATGGGCTATAGTCCATTGTCTCGGAGTGATTTTCATCTTTTTTACAAATCCTCAAAAATGATGAAAAACGGCATGCTATAGTATGCCGTCCGAGGCCATGGGCTATAGCCCATGGTCTCGGAGGGTTTTTCATCATTTTTGAGGATTTGAAAAAAAGACGAAAATCACTCCGAGACCATGGGCTATAGTCCATTGTCTCGGAGGGATTTTCATATTTTTTTCAAATCCTCAAAAATGATGAAAAACGGCATGCTATAGTATGCCGTCCGAGGCCATGGGCTATAGCCCATGGTCTCGGAGTGTTTTTCATCATTTTTGAGGATTTGAAAAAAAGACGAAAATCACCCCAAGACCATGGGCTATAGTCCATTGTCTCAGAGTGATTTTCATCTTTTTTTCAAATCCTCAAAAATGATGAAAAACGGCATGCTATAGTATGCCGTCCGAGGCCATGGGCTATAGCCCATAGTCTCTGAGTGTTTTTCATCATTTCTGAGGATTTGAAAAAAAGACGAAAATCACTCCGAGACCATGGGCTATAGTCCATTGTCTCGGAGTGATTTTCATCTTTTTTTCAAATCCTCAAAAATGGCATGATATAGTATGCCTTCTGAGGCCATGGGCTGAACTTGAACCCACGACCTGTGGTTCTAATAGACAGCAGCTTATCACAGAGGCCACCATGCTCTCTGAGAATCTCCTCAGCTTTCCATCTCTTTCCAGTTATCTTCTGGATGTTATTCTCCAAAACATGCTGCAAAGTGAGAGTAGCAGGAACTCAGCTGGATTTGAACTCACAACCTCTGGCTCACATGGACATCATCTTAACAAGGGTGCCACTGAGCTCTCAGTGATTTTTAGGTTGTAAGTTGTTCTTCTTGGTGTAACTTTTCAAATGGGGCCTTGGGATCATGTACAGAGCATTTGAATGGTGCTGTGCATCAAAGGTGTCTTTAGTGCTTTTAAGTGTTATCGTGGATGTTAATCAGATAATACAGAGGAGAAACCATGACAGGACACAGACAGCCTCCCCATTGGTGGATGTGATCCTGGCAGCCAGCCCAGGTGTGTTCTGGTCCTGTTGATTGAGCTGAGAAGGACTTATAAACCTTGAAGGTTTATAGGTCCTGCTCAGCTCAATCAACAGGACCAGAACACACACTTGTTACTTTTCTTCCAGTTTATTATACTCGTCGTTTTATAGCCCATGGTCTCGGAGTGATTTTCGTCTTTTTTTCAAATCCTCAAAAATGATGAAAAACGGCATGCTATAGTATGCCGTCCGAGGCCATGGGCTATAGCCCATGGTCTCGGAGTGTTTTTCATCATTTTTGAGGATTTGAAAAAAAGACGAAAATCACTCCGAGACCATGGGCTATAGTCCATTGTCTCGGAGTGATTTTCATCTTTTTTACAAATCCTCAAAAATGATGAAAAACGGCATGCTATAGTATGCCGTCCGAGGCCATGGGCTATAGCCCATGGTCTCGGAGGGTTTTTCATCATTTTTGAGGATTTGAAAAAAAGACGAAAATCACTCCGAGACCATGGGCTATAGTCCATTGTCTCGGAGGGATTTTCATATTTTTTTCAAATCCTCAAAAATGATGAAAAACGGCATGCTATAGTATGCCGTCCGAGGCCATGGGCTATAGCCCATGGTCTCGGAGGGTTTTTCATCATTTTTGAGGATTTGAAAAAAAGACGAAAATCACTCCGAGACCATGGGCTATAGTCCATTGTCTCGGAGGGATTTTCATATTTTTTTCAAATCCTCAAAAATGATGAAAAACGACATGCTATAGTATGCCGTCCGAGGCCATGGGCTATAGCCCATGGTCTCGGAGTGTTTTTCATCATTTTTGAGGATTTGAAAAAAAGACGAAAATCACTCCGAGACCATGGGCTATAGTCCATTGTCTCGGAGGGATTTTCATCTTTTTTTCAAATCCTCAAAAATGATGAAAAACGGCATGCTATAGTATGCCGTCCGAGGCCATGGGCTGAACTTGAACCCACGACCTGTGGTTCTAATAGACAGCAGCTTATCACAGAGGCCACCATGCTCTCTGAGAATCTCCTCAGCTTTCCATCTCTTTCCAGTTATCTTCTGGATGTTATTCTCCAAAACATGCTGCAAAGTGAGAGTAGCAGGAACTCAGCTGGATTTGAACTCACAACCTCTGGCTCACATGGACATCATCTTAACAAGGGTGCCACTGAGCTCTCAGTGATTTTTAGGTTGTAAGTTGTTCTTCTTGGTGTAACTTTTCAAATGGGGCCTTGGGATCATGTACAGAGCATTTGAATGGTGCTGTGCATCAAAGGTGTCTTTAGTGCTTTTAAGTGTTATCGTGGATGTTAATCAGATAATACAGAGGAGAAACCATGACAGGACACAGACAGCCTCCCCATTGGTGGATGTGATCCTGGCAGCCAGCCCAGGTGTGTTCTGGTCCTGTTGATTGAGCTGAGAAGGACATATAAACCTTGAAGGTTTATAGGTCCTGCTCAGCTCAATCAACAGGACCAGAACACACACTTGTTACTTTTCTTCCAGTTTATTATACTCGTCGTTTTATAGCCCATGGTCTCGGAGTGATTTTCGTCTTTTTTTCAAATCCTCAAAAATGATGAAAAACGGCATGCTATAGTATGCCGTCCGAGGCCATGGGCTATAGCCCATGGTCTCGGAGTGTTTTTCATCATTTTTGAGGATTTGAAAAAAAGACGAAAATCACTCCGAGACCATGGGCTATAGTCCATTGTCTCGGAGTGATTTTCATCTTTTTTACAAATCCTCAAAAATGATGAAAAACGGCATGCTATAGTATGCCGTCCGAGGCCATGGGCTATAGCCCATGGTCTCGGAGGGTTTTTCATCATTTTTGAGGATTTGAAAAAAAGACGAAAATCACTCCGAGACCATGGGCTATAGTCCATTGTCTCGGAGGGATTTTCATATTTTTTTCAAATCCTCAAAAATGATGAAAAACGGCATGCTATAGTATGCCGTCCGAGGCCATGGGCTATAGCCCATGGTCTCGGAGGGTTTTTCATCATTTTTGAGGATTTGAAAAAAAGACGAAAATCACTCCGAGACCATGGGCTATAGTCCATTGTCTCGGAGGGATTTTCATATTTTTTTCAAATCCTCAAAAATGATGAAAAACGACATGCTATAGTATGCCGTCCGAGGCCATGGGCTATAGCCCATGGTCTCGGAGTGTTTTTCATCATTTTTGAGGATTTGAAAAAAAGACGAAAATCACTCCGAGACCATGGGCTATAGTCCATTGTCTCGGAGGGATTTTCATCTTTTTTTCAAATCCTCAAAAATGGCATGCTATAGTATGCCGTCCGAGGCCATGGGCTGAACTTGAACCCACGACCTGTGGTTCTAATAGACAGCAGCTTATCACAGAGGCCACCATGCTCTCTGAGAATCTCCTCAGCTTTCCATCTCTTTCCAGTTATCTTCTGGATGTTATTCTCCAAAACATGCTGCAAAGTGAGAGTAGCAGGAACTCAGCTGGATTTGAACTCACAACCTCTGGCTCACATGGACATCATCTTAACAAGGGTGCCACTGAGCTCTCAGTGATTTTTAGGTTGTAAGTTGTTCTTCTTGGTGTAACTTTTCAAATGGGGCCTTGGGATCATGTACAGAGCATTTGAATGGTGCTGTGCATCAAAGGTGTCTTTAGTGCTTTTAAGTGTTATCGTGGATGTTAATCAGATAATACAGAGGAGAAACCATGACAGGACACAGACAGCCTCCCCATTGGTGGATGTGATCCTGGCAGCCAGCCCAGGTGTGTTCTGGTCCTGTTGATTGAGCTGAGAAGGACTTATAAACCTTGAAGGTTTATAGGTCCTGCTCAGCTCAATCAACAGGACCAGAACACACACTTGTTACTTTTCTTCCAGTTTATTATACTCGTCGTTTTATAGCCCATGGTCTCGGAGTGATTTTCGTCTTTTTTTCAAATCCTCAAAAATGATGAAAAACGGCATGCTATAGTATTCCGTCCGAGGCCATGGGCTATAGCCCATGGTCTCGGAGTGTTTTTCATCATTTTTGAGGATTTGAAAAAAAGACGAAAATCACTCCGAGACCATGGGCTATAGTCCATTGTCTCGGAGTGATTTTCATCTTTTTTACAAATCCTCAAAAATGGCATGATATAGTATGCCTTCTGAGGCCATGGGCTGAACTTGAACCCACGACCTGTGGTTCTAATAGACAGCAGCTTATCACAGAGGCCACCATGCTCTCTGAGAATCTCCTCAGCTTTCCATCTCTTTCCAGTTCTCTTCTGGATGTTATTCTCCAAAACATGCTGCAAAGTGAAAGTAGCAGGAACTCAGCTGGATTTGAACTCACAACCTCTGGCTCACATGGACATCATCTTAACAAGGGTGCCACTGAGCTCTCAGTGATTTTTAGGTTGTAAGTTGTTCTTCTTGGTTTCACTTTTCAAATGGGGCCTTGGGATCATGTACAGAGCATTTGAATGGTGCTGTGCATCAAAGGTGTCTTTAGTGCTTTTAAGTGTTATCGTGGATGTTAATCAGATAATACAGAGGAGAAACCATGACAGGACACAGACAGCCTCCCCATTGGTGGATGTGATCCTGGCAGCCAGCCCAGGTGTGTTCTGGTCCTGTTGATTGAGCTGAGAAGGACTTAGGTCCTGCTCAGCTCAATCAACAGGACCAGAACACACACTTGTTACTTTTCTTCCAGCTTATTATACTCGTCGTTTTATAGCCCATGGTCTCGGAGTGATTTTCGTCTTTTTTTCAAATCCTCAAAAATTATGAAAAACGGCATGCTATAGTATGCCGTCCGAGGCCATGGGCTATAGCCCATGGTCTTGGAGGCTTTTTCATCATTTTTGAGGATTTGAAAAAAAGACGAAAATCACTCCGAGACCATGGGCTATAGTCCATTGTCTCGGAGGGATTTTCATATTTTTTTAAAATCCTCAAAAATGATGAAAAACAGCATGTTATAGTATGCCGTCCGAGGCCATGGGCTATAGCCCATGGTCTCGGAGGGTTTTTCATCATTTTTGAGGATTTGAAAAAAAGACGAAAATCACTCCAAGACCATGGGCTATAGTCCATTGTCTCGGAGTGATTTTCGTCTTTTTTTCAAATCCTCAAAAATGATGAAAAACGGCATGCTATAGTATGCCGTCCGAGGCCATGGGCTATAGCCCATGGTCTCGGAGTGTTTTTCATCATTTTTGAGGATTTGAAAAAGAGACGAAAATCACTCCGAGACCATGGGCTATAGTCCATTGTCTCGGAGTGATTTTCATCTTTTTTACAAATCCTCAAAAATGATGAAAAACGGCATGCTATAGTATGCCGTCTGAGGCCATGGGCTGAACTTGAACCCACGACCTGTGGTTCTAATAGACAGCAGCTTATGACAGAGGCCACCTCTCTGAGAATCTCCTCAGCTTTCCATCTCTTTCCAGTTCTCTTCTGGATGTTATTTTCCAAAACATGCTGCAAAGTGAAAGTAGCAGGAACTCAGCTGGATTTGAACTCACAACCTCTGACTCACATGGACATCATCTTAACAAGGGTGCCACTGAGCTCTCAGTGATTTTTAGGTTGGAAGTTGTTCTTCTTGGTGTCACTTTTCAAATGGGGCCTTGGGATCATGTACAGAGCATTTGAATGGTGCTGTGCATCAAAGGTGTCTTTAGTGCTTTTAAGTGTTATCGTGGATGTTAATCAGATAATACAGAGGAGAAACCATGACAGGACACAGACAGCCTCCCCATTGGTGGATGTGATCCTGGCAGCCAGCCCAGGTGTGTTCTGGTCCTGTTGATTGAGCTGAGAAGGACTTATAAACCTTGAAGGTTTATAGGTCCTGCTCAGCTCAATCAACAGGACCAGAACACACACTTGTTACTTTTCTTCCAGTTTATTATACTCGTCGTTTTATAGCCCATGGTCTCGGAGTGATTTTCGTCTTTTTTTCAAATCCTCAAAAATGATGAAAAACGGCATGCTATAGTATGCCGTCCGAGGCCATGGGCTATAGCCCATGGTCTCGGAGTGTTTTTCAACATTTTTGAGGATTTGAAAAAAAGACGAAAATCACCCCAAGACCATGGGCTATAGTCCATTGTCTCAGAGTGATTTTCATCTTTTTTTCAAATCCTCAAAAATGATGAAAAACGGCATGCTATAGTATGCCGTCCGAGGCCATGGGCTATAGTCTCTGAGTGTTTTTCATCATTTCTGAGGATTTGAAAAAAAGACGAAAATCACTCCGAGACCATGGGCTATAGTCCATTGTCTCGGAGTGATTTTCATCTTTTTTTCAAATCCTCAAAAATGGCATGATATAGTATGCCTTCTGAGGCCATGGGCTGAACTTGAACCCACGACCTGTGGTTCTAATAGACAGCAGCTTATCACAGAGGCCACCATGCTCTCTGAGAATCTCCTCAGCTTTCCATCTCTTTCCAGTTATCTTCTGGATGTTATTCTCCAAAACATGCTGCAAAGTGAGAGTAGCAGGAACTCAGCTGGATTTGAACTCACAACCTCTGGCTCACATGGACATCATCTTAACAAGGGTGCCACTGAGCTCTCAGTGATTTTTAGGTTGTAAGTTGTTCTTCTTGGTGTAACTTTTCAAATGGGGCCTTGGGATCATGTACAGAGCATTTGAATGGTGCTGTGCATCAAAGGTGTCTTTAGTGCTTTTAAGTGTTATCGTGGATGTTAATCAGATAATACAGAGGAGAAACCATGACAGGACACAGACAGCCTCCCCATTGGTGGATGTGATCCTGGCAGCCAGCCCAGGTGTGTTCTGGTCCTGTTGATTGAGCTGAGAAGGACTTATAAACCTTGAAGGTTTATAGGTCCTGCTCAGCTCAATCAACAGGACCAGAACACACACTTGTTACTTTTCTTCCAGTTTATTATACTCGTCGTTTTATAGCCCATGGTCTCGGAGTGATTTTCGTCTTTTTTTCAAATCCTCAAAAATGATGAAAAACGGCATGCTATAGTATGCCGTCCGAGGCCATGGGCTATAGCCCATGGTCTCGGAGTGTTTTTCATCATTTTTGAGGATTTGAAAAAAAGACGAAAATCACTCCGAGACCATGGGCTATAGTCCATTGTCTCGGAGGGATTTTCATATTTTTTTCAAATCCTCAAAAATGATGAAAAACGGCATGCTATAGTATGCCGTCCGAGGCCATGGGCTATAGCCCATGGTCTCGGAGGGTTTTTCATCATTTTTGAGGATTTGAAAAAAAGACGAAAATCACTCCGAGACCATGGGCTATAGTCCATTGTCTCGGAGGGATTTTCATATTTTTTTCAAATCCTCAAAAATGATGAAAAACGACATGCTATAGTATGCCGTCCGAGGCCATGGGCTATAGCCCATGGTCTCGGAGTGTTTTTCATCATTTTTGAGGATTTGAAAAAAAGACGAAAATCACTCCGAGACCATGGGCTATAGTCCATTGTCTCGGAGGGATTTTCATCTTTTTTTCAAATCCTCAAAAATGATGAAAAACGGCATGCTATAGTATGCCGTCCGAGGCCATGGGCTGAACTTGAACCCACGACCTGTGGTTCTAATAGACAGCAGCTTATCACAGAGGCCACCATGCTCTCTGAGAATCTCCTCAGCTTTCCATCTCTTTCCAGTTATCTTCTGGATGTTATTCTCCAAAACATGCTGCAAAGTGAGAGTAGCAGGAACTCAGCTGGATTTGAACTCACAACCTCTGGCTCACATGGACATCATCTTAACAAGGGTGCCACTGAGCTCTCAGTGATTTTTAGGTTGTAAGTTGTTCTTCTTGGTGTAACTTTTCAAATGGGGCCTTGGGATCATGTACAGAGCATTTGAATGGTGCTGTGCATCAAAGGTGTCTTTAGTGCTTTTAAGTGTTATCGTGGATGTTAATCAGATAATACAGAGGAGAAACCATGACAGGACACAGACAGCCTCCCCATTGGTGGATGTGATCCTGGCAGCCAGCCCAGGTGTGTTCTGGTCCTGTTGATTGAGCTGAGAAGGACTTATAAACCTTGAAGGTTTATAGGTCCTGCTCAGCTCAATCAACAGGACCAGAACACACACTTGTTACTTTTCTTCCAGTTTATTATACTCGTCGTTTTATAGCCCATGGTCTCGGAGTGATTTTCGTCTTTTTTTCAAATCCTCAAAAATGATGAAAAACGGCATGCTATAGTATGCCGTCCGAGGCCATGGGCTATAGCCCATGGTCTCGGAGTGTTTTTCATCATTTTTGAGGATTTGAAAAAAAGAC
Organism: Electrona antarctica; assembly: GCF_951216825.1. Lineage (NCBI taxonomy): Eukaryota > Metazoa > Chordata > Actinopteri > Myctophiformes > Myctophidae > Electrona > Electrona antarctica. The sequence continues at coordinate 50,788 of NW_027638423.1, read as the reverse complement.
GAAAATCACTCCGAGACCATGGGCTATAGTCCATTGTCTCGGAGTGATTTTCATCTTTTTTACAAATCCTCAAAAATGATGAAAAACGGCATGCTATAGTATGCCGTCCGAGGCCATGGGCTATAGCCCATGGTCTCGGAGTGTTTTTCATCATTTTTGAGGATTTGAAAAAAAGACGAAAATCACTCCGAGACCATGGGCTATAGTCCATTGTCTCGGAGGGATTTTCATATTTTTTTAAATCCTCAAGAATGATGAAAAACGGCATGCTATAGTATGCCGTCCGAGGCCATGGGCTATAGCCCATGGTCTCGGAGGGTTTTTCATCATTTTTGAGGATTTGAAAAAAAGACGAAAATCACTCCGAGACCATGGGCTATAGTCCATTGTCTCGGAGGGATTTTCATATTTTTTTCAAATCCTCAAAAATGATGAAAAACGGCATGCTATAGTATGCCGTCCGAGCCATGGGCTATAGCCCATGGTCTCGGAGGGTTTTTCATCATTTTTGAGGATTTGAAAAAAAGACGAAAATCACTCCGAGACCATGGGCTATAGTCCATTGTCTCGGAGGGATTTTCATATTTTTTTCAAATCCTCAAAAATGATGAAAAACGACATGCTATAGTATGCCGTCCGAGGCCATGGGCTATAGCCCATGGTCTCGGAGTGTTTTTCATCATTTTTGAGGATTTGAAAAAAAGACGAAAATCACTCCGAGACCATGGGCTATAGTCCATTGTCTCGGAGGGATTTTCATCTTTTTTTCAAATCCTCAAAAATGATGAAAAACGGCATGCTATAGTATGCCTTCCGAGGCCATGGGCTGAACTTGAACCCACGACCTGTGGTTCTAATAGACAGCAGCTTATCACAGAGGCCACCATGCTCTCTGAGAATCTCCTCAGCTTTCCATCTCTTTCCAGTTATCTTCTGGATGTTATTCTCCAAAACATGCTGCAAAGTGAGAGTAGCAGGAACTCAGCTGGATTTGAACTCACAACCTCTGGCTCACATGGACATCATCTTAACAAGGGTGCCACTGAGCTCTCAGTGATTTTTAGGTTGTAAGTTGTTCTTCTTGGTGTAACTTTTCAAATGGGGCCTTGGGATCATGTACAGAGCATTTGAATGGTGCTGTGCATCAAAGGTGTCTTTAGTGCTTTTAAGTGTTATCGTGGATGTTAAACAGATAATACAGAGGAGAAACCATGACAGGACACAGACAGCCTCCCCATTGGTGGATGTGATCCTGGCAGCCAGCCCAGGTGTGTTCTGGTCCTGTTGATTGAGCTGAGAAGGACTTATACTCAGCTCAATCAACAGGACCAGAACACACACTTGTTACTTTTCTTCCAGTTTATTATACTCGTCGTTTTATAGCCCATGGTCTCGGAGTGATTTTCGTCTTTGTTTCAAATCCTCAAAAATGATGAAAAACGGCATGCTATAGTATGCCGTCCGAGGCCATGGGCTATAGCCCATGGTCTCGGAGTGTTTTTCATCATTTTTGAGGATTTGAAAAAAAGACGAAAATCACTCCGAGACCATGGGCTATAGTCCATTGTCTGGGAGTGATTTTCATCTTTTTTACAAATCCTCAAAAATGATGAAAAACGGCATGCTATAGTATGCCGTCCGAGGCCATGGGCTATAGCCCATGGTCTCGGAGTGTTTTTCATCATTTTTGAGGATTTGAAAAAAAGACGAAAATCACTCCGAGACCATGGGCTATAGTCCATTGTCTCGGAGGGATTTTCATATTTTTTTAAATCCTCAAGAATGATGAAAAACGGCATGCTATAGTATGCCGTCCGAGGCCATGGGCTATAGCCCATGGTCTCGGAGGGTTTTTCATCATTTTTGAGGATTTGAAAAAAAGACGAAAATCACTCCGAGACCATGGGCTATAGTCCATTGTCTCGGAGGGATTTTCATATTTTTTTCAAATCCTCAAAAATGATGAAAAACGGCATGCTATAGTATGCCGTCCGAGGCCATGGGGTCTCGGAGTGTTTTTCATCATTTTTGAGGATTTGAAAAAAAGACGAAAATCACTCCGAGACCATGGGCTATAGTCCATTGTCTCGGAGTGATTTTCATCTTTTTTACAAATCCTCAAAAATGATGAAAAACGGCATGCTATAGTATGCCGTCCGAGGCCATGGGCTATAGCCCATGGTCTCGGAGGGTTTTTCATCATTTTTGAGGATTTGAAAAAAAGACGAAAATCACTCCGAGACCATGGGCTATAGTCCATTGTCTCGGAGGGATTTTCATATTTTTTTCAAATCCTCAAAAATGATGAAAAACGGCATGCTATAGTATGCCGTCCGAGGCCATGGGCTATAGCCCATGGTCTCGGAGTGTTTTTCATCATTTTTGAGGATTTGAAAAAAAGACGAAAATCACTCCGAGACCATGGGCTATAGTCCATTGTCTCGGAGTGATTTTCATCTTTTTTACAAATCCTCAAAAATGATGAAAAACGGCATGCTATAGTATGCCGTCCGAGACCATGGGCTATAGCCCATGGTCTCGGAGTGTTTTTCATCATTTTTGAGGATTTGAAAAAAAGACGAAAATCACTCCGAGACCATGGGCTATAGTCCATTGTCTCGGAGTGATTTTCGTCTTTTTTTCAAATCCTCAAAAATGATGAAAAACGGCATGCTATAGTATGCCGTCCGAGGCCGGTCTCGGAGTGTTTTTCATCATTTTTGAGGATTTGAAAAAAAGACGAAAATCACTCCGAGACCATGGGCTATAGTCCATTGTCTCGGAGGGATTTTCATATTTTTTTCAAATCCTCAAAAATGATGAAAAACGGCATGCTATAGTATGCCGTCCGAGGCCATGGGCTATAGCCCATGGTCTCGGAGTGTTTTTCATCATTTTTGAGGATTTGAAAAAAAGACGAAAATCACTCCGAGACCATGGGCTATAGTCCATTGTCTCGGAGTGATTTTCATCTTTTTTACAAATCCTCAAAAATGATGAAAAACGGCATGCTATAGTATGCCGTCCGAGGCCATGGGCTATAGCCCATGGTCTCGGAGGGTTTTTCATCATTTTTGAGGATTTGAAAAAAAGACGAAAATCACTCCGAGTCCATTGTCTCGGAGGGATTTTCATCTTTTTTTCAAATCCTCAAAAATGATGAAAAACGGCATGCTATAGTATGCCGTCCGAGGCCATGGGCTGAACTTGAACCCACGACCTGTGGTTCTAATAGACAGCAGCTTATCACAGAGGCCACCATGCTCTCTGAGAATCTCCTCAGCTTTCCATCTCTTTCCAGTTCTCTTCTGGATGTTATGCTCCAAAACATGCTGCAAAGTGAAAGTAGCAGGAACTCAGCTGGATTTGAACTCACAACCTCTGGCTCACATGGACATCATCTTAACAAGGGTGCCACTGAGCTCTCAGTGATTTTTAGGTTGTAAGTTGTTCTTCTTGGTGTCACTTTTCAAATGGGGCCTTGGGATCATGTACAGAGCATTTGAATGGTGCTGTGCATCAAAGGTGTCTTTAGTGCTTTTAAGTGTTATCGTGGCTGTTAATCAGATAATACAGAGGAGAAACCATGACAGGACACAGACAGCCTCCCCATTGGTGGATGTGATCCTGGCAGCCAGCCCAGGTGTGTTCTGGTCCTGTTGATTGAGCTGAGAAGGACTTATAAACCTTGAAGGTTTATAGGTCCTGCTCAGCTCAATCAACAGGACCAGAACACACACTTGTTACTTTTCTTCCAGTTTATTATACTCGTCGTTTTATAGCCCATGGTCTCGGAGTGATTTTCGTCTTTTTTTCAAATCCTCAAAAATGATGAAAAACGGCATGCTATAGTATGCCGTCCGAGGCCATGGGCTATAGCCCATGGTCTCGGAGGGTTTTTCATCATTTTTGAGGATTTGAAAAAAAGACGAAAATCACTCCGAGACCATGGGCTATAGTCCATTGTCTCGGAGTGATTTTCATATTTTTTTCAAATCCTCAAAAATGATGAAAAACGGCATGCTATAGTATGCCGTCCGAGGCCATGGGCTATAGCCCATGGTCTCGGAGTGTTTTTCATCATTTTTGAGGATTTGAAAAAAAGACGAAAATCACTCCGAGACCATGGGCTATAGTCCATTGTCTCGGAGTGATTTTCGTCTTTTTTTCAAATCCTCAAAAATGATGAAAAACGGCATGCTATAGTATGCCGTCCGAGGCCATGGGCTATAGCCCATGGTCTCGGAGGGTTTTTCATCATTTTTGAGGATTTGAAAAAAAGACGAAAATCACTCCGAGACCATGGGCTATAGTCCATTGTCTCGGAGGGATTTTCATCTTTTTTTCAAATCCTCAAAAATGATGAAAACGGCATGCTATAGTATGCCGTCCGAGGCCATGGGCTATAGCCCATGGTCTCGGGGGGTTTTTCATCATTTTTGAGGATTTGAAAAAAAGACGAAAATCACTCCGAGACCATGGGCTATAGTCCATTGTCTCGGAGTGATTTTCATCTTTTTTTCAAATCCTCAAAAATGATGAAAAACGGCATGCTATAGTATGCCATCCGAGGCCATGGGCTGAACTTGAACCCACGACCTGTGGTTCTACTAGACAGCAGCTTATCACAGAGGCCACCATGCTCTCTGAGAATCTCCTCAGCTTTCCATCTCTTTCCAGTTCTCTTCTGGATGTTATGCTCCAAAACATGCTGCAAAGTGAAAGTAGCAGGAACTCAGCTGGATTTGAACTCACAACCTCTGGCTCACATGGACATCATCTTAACAAGGGTGCCACTGAGCTCTCAGTGATTTTTAGGTTGTAAGTTGTTCTTCTTGGTGTCACTTTTCAAATGGGGCCTTGGGATCATGTACAGAGCATTTGAATGGTGCTGTGCATCAAAGGTGTCTTTAGTGCTTTTAAGTGTTATCGTGGATGTTAATCAGATAATACAGAGGAGAAACCATGACAGGACACAGACAGCCTCCCCATTGGTGGATGTGATCCTGGCAGCCAGCCCAGGTGTGTTCTGGTCCTGTTGATTGAGCTGAGAAGGACTTATAAACCTTGAAGGTTTATAGGTCCTGCTCAGCTCAATCAACAGGACCAGAACACACACTTGTTACTTTTCTTCCAGTTTATTATACTCGTCGTTTTATAGCCCATGGTCTCGGAGTGATTTTCGTCTTTTTTTCAAATCCTCAAAAATGATGAAAAACGGCATGCTATAGTATGCCGTCCGAGGCCATGGGCTATAGCCCATGGTCTCGGAGTGTTTTTCATCATTTTTGAGGATTTGAAAAAAAGACGAAAATCACTCCGAGACCATGGGCTATAGTCCATTGTCTCGGAGTGATTTTCATCTTTTTTACAAATCCTCAAAAATGATGAAAAACGGCATGCTATAGTATGCCGTCCGAGGCCATGGGCTATAGCCCATGGTCTCGGAGGGTTTTTCATCATTTTTGAGGATTTGAAAAAAATACGAAAATCCCTCCGAGACCATGGGCTATAGTCCATTGTCTCGGAGGGATTTTCATATTTTTTTCAAATCCTCAAAAATGATGAAAAACGGCATGCTATAGTATGCCGTCCGAGGCCATGGGCTATAGCCCATGGTCTCGGAGTGTTTTTCATCATTTTTGAGGATTTGAAAAAAAGACGAAAATCACTCCGAGACCATGGGCTATAGTCCATTGTCTCGGAGTGATTTTCATCTTTTTTACAACTCCTCAAAAATGATGAAAAACGGCATGCTATAGTATGCCGTCCGAGGCCATGGGCTATAGCCCATGGTCTCGGAGGGTTTTTCATCATTTTTGAGATTTGAAAAAAAGACGAAAATCACTCCGAGACCATGGGCTATAGTCCATTGTCTCGGAGGGATTTTCATCTTTTTTTCAAATCCTCAAAAATGATGAAAAACGGCATGCTATAGTATGCCGTCCGAGGCCATGGGCTATAGCCCATGGTCTCGGAGGGTTTTTCATCATTTTTGAGGATTTGAAAAAAAGACGAAAATCACTCCGAGACCATGGGCTACAGTCCATTGTCTCGGAGGGATTTTCATATTTTTTTCAAATCCTCAAAAATGATGAAAAACGGCATGCTATAGTATGCCGTCCGAGGCCATGGGCTATAGCCCATGGTCTCGGAGGGTTTTTCATCATTTTTGAGGATTTGAAAAAAAGACGAAAATCACTCCGAGACCATGGGCTATAGTCCATTGTCTCGGAGTGATTTTCATCTTTTTTTCAAATCCTCAAAAATGATGAAAAATGGCAAGCTATAGTATGCCGTCTGAGGCCATGGGCTGAACTTGAACCCACGACCTGTGGTTCTAATAGACAGCAGCTTATCACAGAGGCCACCATGCTCTCTGAGAAACTCTTCAACTTTCCATCTCTTTCCAGTTCTCTTCTGGATGTTATTCTCCAAAACATGCTGCAAAGTGAAAGTAGCAGGAACTCAGCTGGATTTGAACTCACAACCTCTGACTCACATGAACATCATCTTAACAAGGGTGCCACTGAGCTCTCAGAGAGTTTTAGGTTGTAAGTTGTTCTTCTTGTTGTCACTTTTCAAATGGGGCCTTGGGATCATGTACAGAGCATTTGAATGGTGCTGTGCATCAAAGGTGTCTTTAGTGCTTTTAAGTGTTATCGTGGATGTTAATCAGATAATACAGAGGAGAAACCATGACAGGACACAGACAGCCTCCCCATTGGTGGATGTGATCCTGGCAGCCAGCCCAGGTGTGTTCTGGTCCTGTTGATTGAGCTGAGAAGGACTTATACTCAGCTCAATCAACAGGACCAGAACACACACTTGTTACTTTTCTTCCAGTTTATTATACTCGTCGTTTTATAGCCCATGGTCTCGGAGTGATTTTCGTCTTTTTTTCAAATCCTCAAAAATGATGAAAAACGGCATGCTATAGTATGCCGTCCGAGGCCATGGGCTGAACTTGAACCCACGACCTGTGGTTCTAATAGACAGCAGCTTATCACAGAGGCCACCATGCTCTCTGATAATCTCCTCAGCTTTCCATCTCTTTCCAGTTCTCTTCTGGATGTTATGCTCCAAAATATGCTGCAAAGTGAAAGTAGCAGAAACTCAGCTGGATTTGAACTCACAACCTCTGGCTCACATGGACATCATCTTAACAAGGGTGCCACTGAGCTCGCAGTGATTTTTAGGTTGTAAGTTGTTCTTCTTGGTGTCACTTTTCAAATGGGGCCTTGGGATCATGTACAGAGCATTTGAATGGTGCTGTGCATCAACGGTGTCTTTAGTGCTTTGAAGTGTTATCGTGGATGTTAATCAGATAATACAGAGGAGAAACCATGACAGGACACAGACAGCCTCCCCATTGGTGGATGTGATCCTGGCAGCCAGCCCAGGTGTGTTCTGGTCCTGTTGATTGAGCTGAGAAGGACTTATAAACCTTGAAGGTTTATAGGTCCTGCTCAGCTCAATCAACAGGACCAGAACACACACTTGTTACTTTTCTTCCAGTTTATTATACTCGTCGTTTTATAGCCCATGGTCTCGGAGTGATTTTCGTCTTTTTTTCAAATCCTCAAAAATGATGAAAAACGGCATGCTATAGTATGCCGTCCGAGGCCATGGGCTATAGCCCATGGTCTCGGAGTGTTTTTCATCATTTTTGAGGATTTGAAAAAAAGACGAAAATCACTCCGAGACCATGGGCTATAGTCCATTGTCTCGGAGTGATTTTCATCTTTTTTACAAATCCTCAAAAATGATGAAAAACGGCATGCTATAGTATGCCGTCCGAGGCCATGGGCTATAGCCCATGGTCTCGGAGTGTTTTTCATCATTTTTGAGGATTTGTAAAAAAGATGAAAATCACTCCGAGACAATGGACTATAGCCCATTGTCTCGGAGTGATTTTCATCTTTTTTTCAAATCCTCAAAAATGATGAAAAATGGCATGCTATAGTATGCCGTCTGAGGCCATGGGCTGAACTTGAACCCACGACCTGTGGTTCTAATAGACAGCAGCTTATCACAGAGGCCACCATGCTCTCTGAGAATCTCCTCAGCTTTCCATCTCTTTCCAGTTCTCTTCTGGATGTTATTCTCCAAAACATGCTGCAAAGTGAAAGTAGCAGGAACTCAGCTGGATTTGAACTCACAACCTCTGACTCACATGAACATCATCTTAACAAGGGTGCCACTGAGCTCTCAGAGAGTTTTAGGTTGTAAGTTGTTCTTCTTGTTGTCACTTTTCAAATGGGGCCTTGGGATCATGTACAGAGCATTTGAATGGTGCTGTGCATCAAAGGTGTCTTTAGTGCTTTTAAGTGTTATCGTGGATGTTAATCAGATAATACAGAGGAGAAACCATGACAGGACACAGACAGCCTCCCCATTGGTGGATGTGATCCTGGCAGCCAGCCCAGGTGTGTTCTGGTCCTGTTGATTGAGCTGAGAAGGACTTATAAACCTTGAAGGTTTATAGGTCCTGCTCAGCTCAATCAACAGGACCAGAACACACACTTGTTACTTTTCTTCCAGTTTATTATACTCGTCGTTTTATAGCCCATGGTCTCGGAGTGATTTTCGTCTTTTTTTCAAATCCTCAAAAATGATGAAAAACGGCATGCTATAGTATGCCGTCCGAGGCCATGGGCTATAGCCCATGGTCTCGGAGGGTTTTTCATCATTTTTGAGGATTTGAAAAAAAGACGAAAATCACTCCGAGACCATGAGCTATAGTCCATCGTCTCGGAGTGATTTTCGTCTTTTTTTCAAATCCTCAAAAATGATGAAAAACGGCATGCTATAGTATGCCGTCCGAGGCCATGGGCTATAGCCCATGGTCTCGGAGTGTTTTTCATCATTTTTGAGGATTTGAAAAAAAGACGAAAATCACTCCGAGACCATGGGCTAAAGTCCATTGTCTCGGAGTGATTTTCATCTTTTTTACAAATCCTCAAATGATGAAAAACGGCATGCTATAGTATGCCGTCCGAGGCCATGGGCTATAGCCCATGGTCTCGGAGGGTTTTTCATCATTTTTGAGGATTTGAAAAAAAGACGAAAATCACTCCGAGACCATGGGCTATAGTCCATTGTCTCGGAGGGATTTTCATATTTTTTTCAAATCCTCAAAAATGATGAAAAACGGCATGCTATAGTATGCCGTCCGAGGCCATGGGCTATAGCCCATGGTCTCGGAGTGTTTTTCATCATTTTTGAGGATTTGAAAAAAAGACGAAAATCACTCCGAGACCATGGGCTATAGTCCATTGTCTCGGAGTGATTTTCATCTTTTTTACAAATCCTCAAAAATTATGAAAAACGGCATGCTATAGTATGCCGTCCGAGGCCATGGGCTATAGCCCATGGTCTCGGAGGGTTTTTCATCATTTTTGAGGATTTGAAAAAAAGTCGAAAATCACTCCGAGACCATGGGCTATAGTCCATTGTCTCGGAGGGATTTTCATTTTTTTTTCAAATCCTCAAAAATGATGAAAAACGGCATGCTATAGTATGCCGTCCGAGGCCATGGGCTATAGCCCATGGTCTCGGAGTGTTTTTCATCATTTTTGAGGATTTGAAAAAAAGACGAAAATCACTCCGAGACCATGGGCTATAGTCCATTGTCTCGGAGTGATTTTCATATTTTTTACAAATCCTCAAAAATGATGAAAAACGGCATGCTATAGTATGCCGTCCGAGGCCATGGGCTATAGCCCATGGTCTCGGAGGGTTTTTCATCATTTTTGAGGATTTGAAAAAAAGACGAAAATCACTCCGAGACCATGGGCTATAGTCCATTGTCTCGGAGGGATTTTCATCTTTTTTTCAAATCCTCAAAAATGATGAAAAACGGCATGCTATAGTATGCCTTCCGAGGCCATGGGCTGAACTTGAACCCACGACCTGTGGTTCTAATAGACAGCAGCTTATCACAGAGGCCACCATGCTCTCTGAGAATCTCCTCAGCTTTCCATCTCTTTCCAGTTCTCTTCTGGATGTTATGCTCCAAAACATGCTGCAAAGTGAAAGTAGCAGGAACTCAGCTGGATTTGAACTCACAACCTCTGGCTCACATGGACATCATCTTAACAAGGGTGCCACTGAGCTCTCAGTGATTTTTAGGTTGTAAGTTGTTCTTCTTGGTGTCACTTTTCAAATGGGGCCTTGGGATCATGTACAGAGCATTTGAATGGTGCTGTGCATCAAAGGTGTCTTTAGTGCTTTTAAGTGTTATCGTGGATGTTAATCAGATAATACAGAGGAGAAACCATGACAGGACACAGACAGCCTCCCCATTGGTGGATGTGATCCTGGCAGCCAGCCCAGGTGTGTTCTGGTCCTGTTGATTGAGCTGAGAAGGACTTATAAACCTTCCTGCTCAGCTCAATCAACAGGACCAGAACACACACTTGTTACTTTTCTTCCAGTTTATTATACTCGTCGTTTTATAGCCCATGGTCTCGGAGTGATTTTCGTCTTTTTTTCAAATCCTCAAAAATGATGAAAAACGGCATGCTATAGTATGCCGTCCGAGGCCATGGGCTATAGCCCATGGTCTCGGAGTGTTTTTCATCATTTTTGAGGATTTGAAAAAAAGACGAAAATCACTCCGAGACCATGGGCTATAGTCCATTGTCTCGGAGTGATTTTCATCTTTTTTACAAATCCTCAAAAATGATGAAAAACGGCATGCTATAGTATGCCGTCCGAGGCCATGGGCTATAGCCCATGGTCTCGGAGTGTTTTTCATCATTTTTGAGGATTTGAAAAAAAGACGAAAATCACTCCGAGACCATGGGCTATAGTCCATTGTCTCGGAGGGATTTTCATGTTTTTTTCAAATCCTCAAAAATGATGAAAAACGGCATGCTATAGTATGCCGTCCGAGGCCATGGGCTGAACTTGAACCCACGACCTGTGGTTCTAATAGACAGCAGCTTATCACAGAGGCCACCATGCTCTCTGAGAATCTCCTCAGCTTTCCATCTCTTTCCAGTTGTCTTCTGTATGTTATGCTCCAAAACATGCTGCAAAGTGAAAGTAGCAGGAACTCAGCTGGATTTGAACTCACAACCTCTGGCTCACATGGACATCATCTTAACAAGGGTGCCACTGAGCTCTCAGTGATTTTTAGGTTGGAAGTTGTTCTTCTTGGTGTCACTTTTCAAATGGGGCCTTGGGATCATGTACAGAGCATTTGAATGGTGCTGTGCATCAAAGGTGTCTTTAGTGCTTTTAAGTGTTATCGTGGATGTTAATCAGATAATACAGAGGAGAAACCATGACAGGACACAGACAGCCTCCCCATTGGTGGATGTGATCCTGGCAGCCAGCCCAGGTGTGTTCTGGTCCTGTTGATTGAGCTGAGAAGGACTTATAAACCTTGAAGGTTTATAGGTCCTGCTCAGCTCAATCAACAGGACCAGAACACACACTTGTTACTTTTCTTCCAGTTTATTATACTCGTCGTTTTATAGCCCATGGTCTCGGAGTGATTTTCGTCTTTTTTTCAAATCCTCAAAAATGATGAAAAACTGCATGCTATAGTATGCCGTCCGAGGCCATGGGCTATAGCCCATGGTCTTTCATCATCTCGGAGTGATTTTCATATTTTTTTCAAATCCTCAAAAATGATGAAAAACGGCATGCTATAGTATGCCGTCCGAGGCCATGGGCTATAGCCCATGGCCTCGGACGGCATACTAAAAAAGACGAAAATCACTCCGAGACCATGGGCTATAGTCCATGGTCTCGGAGTGTTTTTCATCATTTTTGAGGATTTGAAAAAAAGATGAAAATCACTCCGAGACAATGGACTATAGCCCATGGTCTCGGAGTGATTTTCATCTTTTTTTCAAATCCTCAAAAATGATGAAAAATGGCATGCTATAGTATGCCGTCCGAGGCCATGGGCTGAACTTGAACCCACGACCTGTGGTTCTAATAGACAGCAACTTATGACAGAGGCCACCATGCTCTCTGAGAATCTCCTCAGCTTTCCATCACTTTCCAGTTCTCTTCTGGATGTTATGCTCCAAAACATGCTGCAAAGTGAAAGTAGCAGGAACTCAGCTGGATTTGAACTCACAACCTCTGGCTCACATGGACATCATCTTAACAAGGGTGCCACTGAGCTCTCATTGATTTTTAGGTTGTAAGTTGTTCTTCTTGGTGTCACTTTTCAAATGGGGCCTTGGGATCATGTACAGAGCATTTGAATGGTGCTGTGCATCAAAGGTGTCTTTAGTGCTTTTAAGTGTTATCGTGGATGTTAATCAGATAATACAGAGGAGAAACCATGACAGGACACAGACAGCCTCCCCATTGGTGGATGTGATCCTGGCAGCCAGCCCAGGTGTGTTCTGGTCCTGTTGATTGAGCTGAGAAGGACTTATAAACCTTGAAGGTTTATAGGTCCTGCTCAGCTCAATCAACAGGACCAGAACACACACTTGTTACTTTTCTTCCAGTTTATTATACTCGTCGTTTTATAGCCCATGGTCTCGGAGTGATTTTCGTCTTTTTTTCAAATCCTCAAAAATGATGAAAAACACTCCGAGACTATGGGCTATAGCCCATGGCCTCGGACGGCATACTATAGCATGCCGTTTTTCATCATTTCTGAGGATTTGAAAAAAAGACGAAAATCACTCCGAGACCATGGGCTATAGTCCATTGTCTCGGAGGGATTTTCATCTTTTTTTCAAATCCTCAAAAATGATGAAAAACGGCATGCTATAGTATGCCGTCCGAGACCATGGGCTATAGCCCATGGTCTCGGAGTGTTTTTCATCATTTTTGAGGATTTGAAAAAAAGACGAAAATCACTCCGAGACCATGGGCTATAGTCCATTGTCTCGGAGTGATTTTCATCTTTTTTTCAAATCCTCAAAAATGATGAAAAACGGCATGCTATAGTATGCCGTCCGAGGCCATGGGCTATAGCCCATGGTCTCGGAGTGTTTTTCTTCATTTTTGAGGATTTGAAAAAAAGACGAAAATCACTCCGAGACCATGGGCTATAGTCCATTGTGTCGGAGTGATTTTCATCTTTTTTTCAAATCCTCAAAAATGATGAAAAACGGCATGCTATAGTATGCCGTCCGAGGCCATGGGCTGAACTTGAACCCACGACCTGTGGTTCTAATAGACAGCAACTTATGACAGAGGCCACCATGCTCTCTGAGAATCTCCTCAGCTTTCCATCTCTTTCCAGTTCTCTTCTGGATGTTATGCTCCAAAACATGCTGCAAAGTGAAAGTAGCAGGAACTCAGCTGGATTTGAACTCACAACCTCTGGCTCACATGGACATCATCTTAACAAGGGTGCCACTGAGCTCTCAGTGATTTTTAGGTTGTAAGTTGTTCTTCTTGGTGTCACTTTTCAAATGGGGCCTTGGGATCATGTACAGAGCATTTGAATGGTGCTGTGCATCAAAGGTGTCTTTAGTGCTTTTAAGTGTTATCGTGGATGTTAATCAGATAATACAGAGGAGAAACCATGACAGGACACAGACAGCCTCCCCATTGGTGGATGTGATCCTGGCAGCCAGCCCAGGTGTGTTCTGGTCCTGTTGATTGAGCTGAGAAGGACTTATAAACCTTGAAGGTTTATAGGTCCTGCTCAGCTCAATCAACAGGACCAGAACACACACTTGTTACTTTTCTTCCAGTTTATTATATCGTCGTTTTATAGCCCATGGTCTCGGAGTGATTTTCGTCTTTTTTTCAAATCCTCAAAAATGATGAAAAACTGCATGCTATAGTATGCCGTCCGAGGCCATGGGCTATAGCCCATGGTCTCGGAGTGTTTTTCATCATTTTTGAGGATTTGAAAAAAAGACGAAAATCACTCCGAGACCATGGGCTATAGTCCATTGTCTCGGAGTGATTTTCATCTTTTTTACAAATCCTCAAAAATGATGAAAAACGGCATGCTATAGTATGCCGTCCGAGGCCATGGGCTATAGCCCATGGTCTCGGAGTGTTTTTCATCATTTTTGAGGATTTGAAAAAAAGACGAAAATCACTCCGAGACCATGGGCTATAGTCCATTGTCTCGGAGTGATTTTCATCTTTTTTTCAAATCCTCAAAAATGATGAAAAATGGCATGCTATAGTATGCCGTCCGAGGCCATGGGCTGAACTTGAACCCACGACCTGTGGTTCTAATAGACAGCAGCTTATCACAGAGGCCACCATGCTCTCTGAGAATCTCCTCAGCTTTCCATCTCTTTCCAGTTCTCTTCTGGATGTTATGCTCCAAAACATGCTGCAAAGTGAAAGTAGCAGGAACTCAGCTGGATTTGAACTCACAACCTCTGGCTCACATGGACATCATCTTAAAAAGGGTGCCACTGAGCTCTCATTGATTTTTAGGTTGTAAGTTGTTCTTCTTGGTGTCACTTTTCAAACGGGGCCTTGGGATCATGTACAGAGCATTTGAATGGTGCTGTGCATCAAAGGTGTCTTTAGTGCTTTTAAGTGTTATCGTGGATGTTAATCAGATAATACAGAGGAGAAACCATGACAGGACACAGACAGCCTCCCCATTGGTGGATGTGATCCTGGCAGCCAGCCCAGGTGTGTTCTGGTCCTGTTGATTGAGCTGAGAAGGACTTATAAACCTTGAAGGTTTATAGGTCCTGCTCAGCTCAATCAACAGGACCAGAACACACACTTGTTACTTTTCTTCCAGTTTATTATACTCGTCGTTTTATAGCCCATGGTCTCGGAGTGATTTTCGTCTTTTTTTCAAATCCTCAAAAATGATGAAAAACACTCCGAGACTATGGGCTATAGCCCATGGCCTCGGACGGCATACTATAGCATGCCGTTTTTCATCATTTCTGAGGATTTGAAAAAAAGACGAAAATCACTCCGAGACCATGGGCTATAGTCCATTGTCTCGGAGGGATTTTCATCTTTTTTACAAATCCTCAAAAATGATGAAAAACTGCATGCTATAGTATGCCGTCCGAGGCCATGGGCTATAGCCCATGGTCTCGGAGGGTTTTTCATCATTTTTGAGGATTTGAAAAAAAGACGAAAATCACTCCGAGACCATGGGCTATAGTCCATTGTCTCGGAGGGATTTTCATCTTTTTTTCAAATCCTCAAAAATGATGAAAAACGGCATGCTATAGTATGCCGTCCGAGGCCATGGGCTATAGCCCATGGTCTCGGAGTGTTTTTCATCATTTTTGAGGATTTGAAAAAAAGACGAAAATCACTCCGAGACCATGGGCTATAGTCCATTGTCTCGGAGGGATTTTCATCTTTTTTTCAAATCCTCAAAAATGATGAAAAACGGCATGCTATAGTATGCCGTCCGAGGCCATGGGCTATCGCCCATGGTCTCGGAGGGTTTTTCATCATTTTTGAGGATTTGAAAAAAAGACGAAAATCACTCGGAGACCATGGGCTATAGTCCATTGTCTCGGAGGGATTTTCATATTTTTTTCAAATCCTCAAAAATGATGAAAAACGGCATGCTATAGTATGCCGTCCGAGTCCATGGGCTATAGCCCATGGTCTCGGGGGGTTTTTCAACATTTTTGAGGTTTTGAAAAAAAGACGAAAATCACTCCGAGACCATGGGCTATAGTCCATTGTCTCGGAGTGATTTAAATATTTTTTTCAAATCCTCAAAAATGATGGAAAACGGCATGCTATAGTATGCCGTCCGAGGCCATGGGCTATAGCCCATGGTCTCGGAGTGTTTTTCATCATTTTTGAGGATTTGAAAAAAAGACGAAAATCACTCCGAGACCATGGGCTATAGTCCATTGTCTCGGAGTGATTTTCATCTTTTTTACAAATCCTCAAAAATGATGAAAAACGGCATGCTATAGTATGCCGTCCGAGGCCATGGGCTATAGCCCATGGTCTCGGAGTGTTTTTCATCATTTTTGAGGATTTGAAAAAAAGACGAAAATCACTCCGAGACCATGGGCTATAGTCCATTGTCTCGGAGGGATTTTCATCTTTTTTTCAAATCCTCAAAAATGATGAAAAATGGCATGCTATAGTATGCCGTCTGAGGCCATGGGCTGAACTTGAACCCACGACCTGTGGTTCTAATAGACAGCAGCTTATCACAGAGGCCACCATGCTCTCTGAGAATCTCCTCAGCTTTCCATCTCTTTCCAGTTCTCTTCTGGATGTTATGCTCCAAAACATGCTGCAAAGTGAAAGTAGCAGGAACTCAGCTGGATTTGAACTCACAACCTCTGGCTCACATGGACATCATCTTAACAAGGGTGCCACTGAGCTCTCAGTGATTTTTAGGTTGTAAGTTGTTCTTCTTGGTGTCACTTTTCAAATGGGGCCTTGGGATCATGTACAGAGCATTTGAATGGTGCTGTGCATCAAAGGTGTCTTTAGTGCTTTTAAGTGTTATCGTGGATGTTAATCAGATAATACAGAGGAGAAACCATGACAGGACACAGACAGCCTCCCCATTGGTGGATGTGATCCTGGCAGCCAGCCCAGGTGTGTTCTGGTCCTGTTGATTGAGCTGAGAAGGACTTATAAACCTATAGGTCCTGCTCAGCTCAATCAACAGGACCAGAACACACACTTGTTACTTTTCTTCCAGTTTATTATACTCGTCGTTTTATAGTCCATTGTCTCGGAGTGATTTTCATCTTTTTTACAAATCCTCAAATGATGAAAAACGGCATGCTATAGTATGCCGTCCGAGGCCATGGGCTATAGCCCATGGTCTCGGAGTGATTTTCATCTTTTTTACAAATCCTCAAAAATGATGAAAAACGGCATGCTATAGTATGCCGTCCGAGGCCATGGGCTATAGCCCATGGTCTCGGAGGGTTTTTCATCATTTTTGAGGATTTGAAAAAAAGACGAAAATCACTCCGAGACCATGGGCTATAGTCCATTGTCTCGGAGGGATTTTCATATTTTTTTCAAATCCTCAAAAATGATGAAAAACGGCATGCTATAGTATGCCGTCCGAGGCCATGGGCTATAGCCCATGGTCTCGGAGTGTTTTTCATCATTTTTGAGGATTTGAAAAAAAGACGAAAATCACTCCGAGACCATGGGCTATAGTCCATGGTCTCGGAGTGATTTTCATCTTTTTTACAAATCCTCAAAAATGATGAAAAACGGCATGCTATAGTATGCCGTCCGAGGCCATGGGCTATAGCCCATGGTCTCGGAGGGTTTTTCATCATTTTTGAGGATTTGAAAAAAAGACGAAAATCACTCCGAGACCATGGGCTATAGTCCATTGTCTCGGAGGGATTTTCATATTTTTTTCAAATCCTCAAAAATGATGAAAAACGGCATGCTATAGTATGCCGTCCGAGGCCATGGGCTATAGCCCATGGTCTCGGAGTGTTTTTCATCATTTTTGAGGATTTGAAAAAAAGACGAAAATCACTCCGAGACCATGGGCTATAGTCCATTGTCTCGGAGTGATTTTCATATTTTTTACAAATCCTCAAAAATGATGAAAAACGGCATGCTATAGTATGCCGTCCGAGGCCATGGGCTATAGCCCATGGTCTCGGAGGGATTTTCATCATTTTTGAGGATTTGAAAAAAAGACGAAAATCACTCCGAGACCATGGGCTATAGTCCATTGTCTCGGAGGGATTTTCATCTTTTTTTCAAATCCTCAAAAATGATGAAAAACGGCATGCTATAGTATGCCTTCCGAGGCCATGGGCTGAACTTGAACCCACGACCTGTGGTTCTAATAGACAGCAGCTTATCACAGAGGCCACCATGCTCTCTGAGAATCTCCTCAGCTTTCCATCTCTTTCCAGTTCTCTTCTGGATGTTATGCTCCAAAACATGCTGCAAAGTGAAAGTAGCAGGAACTCAGCTGGATTTGAACTCACAACCTCTGGCTCACATGGACATCATCTTAACAAGGGTGCCACTGAGTTCTCAGTGATTTTTAGGTTGTAAGTTGTTCTTCTTGGTGTCACTTTTCAAATGGGGCCTTGGGATCATGTACAGAGCATTTGAATGGTGCTGTGCATCAAAGGTGTCTTTAGTGCTTTTAAGTGTTATCGTGGATGTTAATCAGATAATACAGAGGAGAAACCATGACAGGACACAGACAGCCTCCCCATTGGTGGATGTGATCCTGGCAGCCAGCCCAGGTGTGTTCTGGTCCTGTTGATTGAGCTGAGAAGGACTTATAAAACTTGAAGGTTTATAGGTCCTGCTCAGCTCAATCAACAGGACCAGAACACACACTTGTTACTTTTCTTCCAGTTTATTATACTCGTCGTTTTATAGCCCATGGTCTCGGAGTGATTTTCGTCTTTTTTTCAAATCCTCAAAAATGATGAAAAACGGCATGCTATAGTATGCCGTCCGAGGCCATGGGCTATAGCCCATGGTCTCGGAGTGTTTTTCATCATTTTTGAGGATTTGAAAAAAAAACGAAAATCACTCCGAGACCATGGGCTATAGTCCATTGTCTCGGAGTGATTTTCATCTTTTTTACAAATCCTCAAAAATGATGAAAAACGGCATGCTATAGTATGCCGTCCGAGGCCATGGGCTATAGCCCATGGTCTCGGAGTGTTTTTCATCATTTTTGAGGATTTGAAAAAAAGACGAAAATCACTCCGAGACCATGGGCTATAGTCCATTGTCTCGGAGTGATTTTCATCTTTTTTTCAAATCCTCAAAAATGATGAAAAACGGCATGCTATAGTATGCCGTCCGAGGCCATGGGCTATAGCCCATGGTCTCGGAGGGTTTTTCATCATTTTTGAGGATTTGAAAAAAAGACGAAAATCACTCCGAGACCATGAGCTATAGTCCATTGTCTCGGAGGGATTTTCGTCTTTTTTTCAAATCCTCAAAAATGATGAAAAACGGCATGCTATAGTATGCCGTCCGAGGCCATGGGCTATAGCCCATGGTCTCGGAGTGTTTTTCATCATTTTTGAGGATTTGAAAAAAAGACGAAAATCACTCCGAGACCATGGGCTATAGTCCATTGTCTCGGAGTGATTTTCATCTTTTTTACAAATCCTCAAAAATGATGAAAAACGGCATGCTATAGTATGCCGTCCGTGGCCATGGGCTATAGCCCATGGTCTCGGAGGGTTTTTCATCATTTTTGAGGATTTGAAAAAAAGACGAAAATCACTCCGAGACCATGGGCTATAGTCCATTGTCTCGGAGGGATTTTCATCTTTTTTACAAATCCTCAAAAATGATGAAAAACGGCATGCTATAGTATGCCTTCCGAGGCCATGGGCTGAACTTGAACCCACCACCTGTGGTTCTAATAGACAGCAGCTTATCACAGAGGCCACCATGCTCTCTGAGAATCTCCTCAGCTTTCCATCTCTTTCCAGTTCTCTTCTGGATGTTATGCTCCAAAACATGCTGCAAAGTGAAAGTAGCAGGAACTCAGCTGGATTTGAACTCACAACCTCTGGCTCTTATGGACATCATCTTAACAAGGGTGCCACTGAGCTCTCAGTGATTTTTAGGTTGTAAGTTGTTCTTCTTGGTGTCACTTTTCAAATGGGGCCTTGGGATCATGTACAGAGCATTTGAATGGTGCTGTGCATCAAAGGTGTCTTTAGTGCTTTTAAGTGTTATCGTGGATGTTAATCAGATAATACAGAGGAGAAACCATGACAGGACACAGACAGCCTCCCCATTGGTGGATGTGATCCTGGCAGCCAGCCCAGGTGTGTTCTGGTCCTGTTGATTGAGCTGAGAAGGACTTATAAACCTTGAAGGTTTATAGGTCCTGCTCAGCTCAATCAACAGGACCAGAACACACACTTGTTACTTTTCTTCCAGTTTATTATACTCGTCGTTTTATAGCCCATGGTCTCGGAGTGATTTTCGTCTTTTTTTCAAATCCTCAAAAATGATGAAAAACGGCATGCTATAGTATGCCGTCCGAGGCCATGGGCTATAGCCCATGGTCTCGGAGGGTTTTTCATCATTTTTGAGGATTTGAAAAAAAGACGAAAATCACTCCGAGACCATGGGCTATAGTCCATTGTCTCGGAGGGATTTCATATTTTTTTCAAATCCTCAAAAATGATGAAAAACGGCATGCTATAGTATGCCGTCCGAGGCCATGGGCTATAGCCCATGGTCTCGGAGTGTTTTTCATCATTTTTGAGGATTTGAAAAAAAGACGAAAATCACTCCGAGACCATGGGCTATAGTCCATTGTCTCGGAGTGATTTTCATATTTTTTACAAATCCTCAAAAATGATGAAAAACGGCATGCTATAGTATGCCGTCCGAGGCCATGGGCTATAGCCCATGGTCTCGGAGGGTTTTTCATCATTTTTGAGGATTTGAAAAAAAGACGAAAATCACTCCGAGACCATGGGCTATAGTCCATTGTCTCGGAGGGATTTTCATCTTTTTTTCAAATCCTCAAAAATGATGAAAAACGGCATGCTATAGTATGCCTTCCGAGGCCATGGGCTGAACTTGAACCCACGACCTGTGGTTCTAATAGACAGCAGCTTATCACAGAGGCCACCATGCTCTCTGAGAATCTCCTCAGCTTTCCATCTCTTTCCAGTTCTCTTCTGGATGTTATGCTCCAAAACATGCTGCAAAGTGAAAGTAGCAGGAACTCAGCTGGATTTGAACTCACAACCTCTGACTCTTATGGACATCATCTTAACAAGGGTGCCACTGAGCTCTCAGTGATTTTTAGGTTGTAAGTTGTTCTTCTTGGTGTCACTTTTCAAATGGGGCCTTGGGATCATGTACAGAGCATTTGAATGGTGCTGTGCATCAAAGGTGTCTTTAGTGCTTTTAAGTGTTATCGTGGATGTTAATCAGATAATACAGAGGAGAAACCATGACAGGACACAGACAGCCTCCCCATTGGTGGATGTGATCCTGGCAGCCAGCCCAGGTGTGTTCTGGTCCTGTTGATTGAGCTGAGAAGGACTTATAAACCTTGAAGGTTTATAGGTCCTGCTCAGCTCAATCAACAGGACCAGAACACACACTTGTTACTTTTCTTCCAGTTTATTATACTCGTCGTTTTATAGCCCATGGTCTCGGAGTGATTTTCGTCTTTTTTTCAAATCCTCAAAAATGATGAAAAACGGCATGCTATAGTATGCCGTCCGAGGCCATGGGCTATAGCCCATGGTCTCGGAGGGTTTTTCATCATTTTTGAGGATTTGAAAAAAAGACGAAAATCACTCCGAGACCATGGGCTATAGTCCATTGTCTCGGAGTGATTTTCATATTTTTTTCAAATCCTCAAAAATGATGAAAAACGGCATGCTATAGTATGCCGTCCGAGGCCATGGGCTATAGCCCATGGTCTCGGAGTGTTTTTCATCATTTTTGAGGATTTGAAAAAAAGACGAAAATCACTCCGAGACCATGGGCTATAGTCCATTGTCTCGGAGGGATTTTCATCTTTTTTTCAAATCCTCAAAAATGATGAAAAACGGCATGCTATAGTATGCCGTCCGAGGCCATGGGCTATAGCCCATGGTCTCGGAGGGTTTTTCATCATTTTTGAGGATTTGAAAAAAAGACGAAAATCACTCCGAGACCATGGGCTATAGTCCATTGTCTCGGAGTGATTTTCGTCTTTTTTTCAAATCCTCAAAAATGATGAAAAACGGCATGCTATAGTATGCCGTCCGAGGCCATGGGCTATAGCCCATGGTCTCGGAGGGTTTTTCATCATTTTTGAGGATTTGAAAAAAAGACGAAAATCACTCCGAGACCATGGGCTATAGTCCATTGTCTCGGAGGGATTTTCATCTTTTTTTCAAATCCTCAAAAATGATGAAAACGGCATGCTATAGTATGCCGTCCGAGGCCATGGGCTATAGCCCATGGTCTCGGGGGGTTTTTCATCATTTTTGAGGATTTGTAAAAAAGATGAAAATCACTCCGAGACCATGGGCTATAGTCCATTGTCTCGGAGTGATTTTCATCTTTTTTTCAAATCCTCAAAAATGATGAAAAATGGCATGCTATAGTATGCCGTCTGAGGCCATGGGCTGAACTTGAACCCACGACCTGTGGTTCTAATAGACAGCAGCTTATAACAGAGGCCACCATGCTCTCTGAGAATCTCCTCAGCTTTCCATCTCTTTCCAGTTCTCTTCTGGATGTTATGCTCCAAAACATGCTGCAAAGTGAAAGTAGCAGGAACTCAGCTGGATTTGAACTCACAACCTCTGGCTCACATGGACATCATCTTAACAAGGGTGCCACTGAGCTCTCAGTGATTTTTAGGTTGTAAGTTGTTCTTCTTGGTGTCACTTTTCAAATGGGGCCTTGGGATCATGTACAGAGCATTTGAATGGTGCTGTGCATCAAAGGTGTCTTTAGTGCTTTTAAGTGTTATCGTGGATGTTAATCAGATAATACAGAGGAGAAACCATGACAGGACACAGACAGCCTCCCCATTGGTGGATGTGATCCTGGCAGCCAGCCCAGGTGTGTTCTGGTCCTGTTGATTGAGCTGAGAAGGACTTATAAAACTTGAAGGTTTATAGGTCCTGCTCAGCTCAATCAACAGGACCAGAACACACACTTGTTACTTTTCTTCCAGTTTATTATACTCGTCGTTTTATAGCCCATGGTCTCGGAGTGATTTTCGTCTTTTTTTCAAATCCTCAAAAATGATGAAAAACGGCATGCTATAGTATGCCGTCCGAGGCCATGGGCTATAGCCCATGGTCTCGGAGGGTTTTTCATCATTTTTGAGGATTTGAAAAAAAGACGAAAATCACTCCGAGACCATGGGCTATAGTCCATTGTCTCGGAGTGATTTTCATATTTTTTTCAAATCCTCAAAAATGATGAAAAACGGCATGCTATAGTATGCCGTCCGAGGCCATGGGCTATAGCCCATGGTCTCGGAGTGTTTTTCATCATTTTTGAGGATTTGAAAAAAAGACGAAAATCACTCCGAGACCATGGGCTATAGTCCATTGTCTCGGAGGGATTTTCATCTTTTTTTCAAATCCTCAAAAATGATGAAAAACGGCATGCTATAGTATGCCGTCCGAGGCCATGGGCTATAGCCCATGGTCTCGGAGGGTTTTTCATCATTTTTGAGGATTTGAAAAAAAGACGAAAATCACTCCGAGACCATGGGCTATAGTCCATTGTCTCGGAGTGATTTTCGTCTTTTTTTCAAATCCTCAAAAATGATGAAAAACGGCATGCTATAGTATGCCGTCCGAGGCCATGGGCTATAGCCCATGGTCTCGGAGGGTTTTTCATCATTTTTGAGGATTTGAAAAAAAGACGAAAATCACTCCGAGACCATGGGCTATAGTCCATTGTCTCGGAGGGATTTTCATCTTTTTTTCAAATCCTCAAAAATGATGAAAACGGCATGCTATAGTATGCCGTCCGAGGCCATGGGCTATAGCCCATGGTCTCGGAGGGTTTTTCATCATTTTTGAGGATTTGAAAAAAAGACGAAAATCACTCCGAGACCATGGGCTATAGTCCATTGTCTCGGAGTGATTTTCATCTTTTTTACAAATCCTCAAAAATGATGAAAAACGGCATGCTATAGTATGCCGTCCGTGGCCATGGGCTATAGCCCATGGTCTCGGAGGGTTTTTCATCATTTTTGAGGATTTGAAAAAAAGACGAAAATCACTCCGAGACCATGGGCTATAGTCCATTGTCTCGGAGGGATTTTCATCTTTTTTACAAATCCTCAAAAATGATGAAAAACGGCATGCTATAGTATGCCTTCCGAGGCCATGGGCTGAACTTGAACCCACGACCTGTGGTTCTAATAGACAGCAGCTTATCACAGAGGCCACCATGCTCTCTGAGAATCTCCTCAGCTTTCCATCTCTTTCCAGTTCTCTTCTGGATGTTATGCTCCAAAACATGCTGCAAAGTGAAAGTAGCAGGAACTCAGCTGGATTTGAACTCACAACCTCTGGCTCTTATGGACATCATCTTAACAAGGGTGCCACTGAGCTCTCAGTGATTTTTAGGTTGTAAGTTGTTCTTCTTGGTGTCACTTTTCAAATGGGGCCTTGGGATCATGTACAGAGCATTTGAATGGTGCTGTGCATCAAAGGTGTCTTTAGTGCTTTTAAGTGTTATCGTGGATGTTAATCAGATAATACAGAGGAGAAACCATGACAGGACACAGACAGCCTCCCCATTGGTGGATGTGATCCTGGCAGCCAGCCCAGGTGTGTTCTGGTCCTGTTGATTGAGCTGAGAAGGACTTAAGGTCCTGCTCAGCTCAATCAACAGGACCAGAACACACACTTGTTACTTTTCTTCCAGTTTATTATACTCGTCGTTTTATAGCCCATGGTCTCGGAGTGATTTTCGTCTTTTTTTCAAATCCTCAAAAATGATGAAAAACGGCATGCTATAGTATGCCGTCCGAGGCCATGGGCTATCCCATGGTCTCGGAGGGTTTTTCATCATTTTTGAGGATTTGAAAAAAAGACGAAAATCACTCCGAGACCATGGGCTATAGTCCATTGTCTCGGAGGGATTTCATATTTTTTTCAAATCCTCAAAAATGATGAAAAACGGCATGCTATAGTATGCCGTCCGAGGCCATGGGCTATAGCCCATGGTCTCGGAGTGTTTTTCATCATTTTTGAGGATTTGAAAAAAAGACGAAAATCACTCCGAGACCATGGGCTATAGTCCATTGTCTCGGAGTGATTTTCATATTTTTTACAAATCCTCAAAAATGATGAAAAACGGCATGCTATAGTATGCCGTCCGAGGCCATGGGCTATAGCCCATGGTCTCGGAGGGTTTTTCATCATTTTTGAGGATTTGAAAAAAAGACGAAAATCACTCCGAGACCATGGGCTATAGTCCATTGTCTCGGAGTGATTTTCGTCTTTTTTTCAAATCCTCAAAAATGATGAAAAACGGCATGCTATAGTATGCTGTCCGAGGCCATGGGCTATAGCCCATGGTCTCGGAGGGTTTTTCATCATTTTTGAGGATTTGAAAAAAAGACGAAAATCACTCCGAGACCATGGGCTATAGTCCATTGTCTCGCAGTGATTTTCATCTTTTTTTCAAATCCTCAAAAATGATGAAAAATGGCATGCTATAGTATGCCGTCTGAGGCCATGGGCTGAACTTGAACCCACGACCTGTGGTTCTAATAGACAGCAGCTTATCACAGAGGCCACCATGCTCTCTGAGAATCTCCTCAGCTTTCCATCTCTTTCCAGTTCTCTTCTGGATGTTATTCTCCAAAACATGCTGCAAAGTGAAAGTAGCAGGAACTCAGCTGGATTTGAACTCACAACCTCTGACTCACATGAACATCATCTTAACAAGGGTGCCACTGAGCTCTCAGAGAGTTTTAGGTTGTAAGTTGTTCTTCTTGTTGTCACTTTTCAAATGGGGCCTTGGGATCATGTACAGAGCATTTGAATGGTGCTGTGCATCAAAGGTGTCTTTAGTGCTTTTAAGTGTTATCGTGGATGTTAATCAGATAATACAGAGGAGAAACCATGACAGGACACAGACAGCCTCCCCATTGGTGGATGTGATCCTGGCAGCCAGCCCAGGTGTGTTCTGGTCCTGTTGATTGAGCTGAGAAGGACTTATAAACCTTCCTGCTCAGCTCAATCAACAGGACCAGAACACACACTTGTTACTTTTCTTCCAGTTTATTATACTCGTCGTTTTATAGCCCATGGTCTCGGAGTGATTTTCGTCTTTTTTTCAAATCCTCAAAAATGATGAAAAACGGCATGCTATAGTATGCCGTCCGAGGCCATGGGCTATAGCCCATGGTCTCGGAGTGTTTTTCATCATTTTTGAGGATTTGAAAAAAAGACGAAAATCACTCCGAGACCATGGGCTATAGTCCATTGTCTCGGAGTGATTTTCATCTTTTTTACAAATCCTCAAAAATGATGAAAAACGGCATGCTATAGTATGCCGTCCGAGGCCATGGGCTATAGCCCATGGTCTCGGAGTGTTTTTCATCATTTTTGAGGATTTGAAAAAAAGACGAAAATCACTCCGAGACCATGGGCTATAGTCCATTGTCTCGGAGGGATTTTCATGTTTTTTTCAAATCCTCAAAAATGATGAAAAACGGCATGCTATAGTATGCCGTCCGAGGCCATGGGCTATAGCCCATGGTCTCGGAGGGTTTTTCATCATTTTTGAGGATTTGAAAAAAAGACGAAAATCACTCCGAGACCACGGGCTATAGTCCATTGTCTCGGAGGGATTTTCATCTTTTTTTCAAATCCTCAAAAATGATGAAAAACGGCATGCTATAGTATGCCGTCCGAGGCCATGGGCTATAGCCCATGGTCTCGGGGGGTTTTCATCATTTTTGAGGATTTGAAAAAAAGACGAAAATCACTCCGAGACCATGGGCTATAGTCCATTGTCTCGGAGTGATTTTCATCTTTTTTTCAAATCCTCAAAAATGATGAAAAACGGCATGCTATAGTATGCCGTCCGAGGCCATGGGCTGAACTTGAACCCACGACCTGTGGTTCTAATAGACAGCAGCTTATCACAGAGGCCACCATGCTCTCTGAGAATCTCCTCAGCTTTCCATCTCTTTCCAGTTGTCTTCTGTATGTTATGCTCCAAAACATGCTGCAAAGTGAAAGTAGCAGGAACTCAGCTGGATTTGAACTCACAACCTCTGGCTCACATGGACATCATCTTAACAAGGGTGCCACTGAGCTCTCAGTGATTTTTAGGTTGTAAGTTGTTCTTCTTGGTGTCACTTTTCAAATGGGGCCTTGGGATCATGTACAGAGCATTTGAATGGTGCTGTGCATCAAAGGTGTCTTTAGTGCTTTTAAGTGTTATCGTGGATGTTAATCAGATAATACAGAGGAGAAACCATGACAGGACACAGACAGCCTCCCCATTGGTGGATGTGATCCTGGCAGCCAGCCCAGGTGTGTTCTGGTCCTGTTGATTGAGCTGAGAAGGACTTATAAACCTTGAAGGTTTATAGGTCCTGCTCAGCTCAATCAACAGGACCAGAACACACACTTGTTACTTTTCTTCCAGTTTATTATACTCGTCGTTTTATAGCCCATGGTCTCGGAGTGATTTTCGTCTTTTTTTCAAATCCTCAAAAATGATGAAAAACTGCATGCTATAGTATGCCGTCCGAGGCCATGGGCTATAGCCCATGGTCTTTCATCATCTCGGAGTGATTTTCATATTTTTTTCAAATCCTCAAAAATGATGAAAAACGGCATGCTATAGTATGCCGTCCGAGGCCATGGGCTATAGCCCATGGCCTCGGACGGCATACTAAAAAAGACGAAAATCACTCCGAGACCATGGGCTATAGTCCATTGTCTCGGAGTGATTTTCATCTTTTTTTCAAATCCTCAAAAATGATGAAAAACGGCATGCTATAGTATGTCGTCCGAGGCCATGGGCTATAGCCCATGGTCTCGGAGGGTTTTTCATCATTTTTGAGGATTTGAAAAAAAGACGAAAATCACTCCGAGACCATGGGCTATAGTCCATTGTCTCGGAGTGATTTTCATCTTTTTTACAAATCCTCAAAAATGATGAAAAACGGCATGCTATAGTATGCCGTCCGAGGCCATGGGCTATAGCCCATGGTCTCGGAGTGTTTTTCATCATTTTTGAGGATTTGAAAAAAAGACGAAAATCACTCCGAGACCATGGGCTATAGTCCATTGTCTCGGAGTGATTTTCATCTTTTTTTCAAATCCTCAAAAATGATGAAAAATGGCATGCTATAGTATGCCGTCTGAGGCCATGGGCTGAACTTGAACCCACGACCTGTGGTTCTAATAGACAGCAGCTTATCACAGAGGCCACCATGCTCTCTGAGAATCTCCTCAGCTTTCCATCTCTTTCCAGTTCTCTTCTGGATGTTATGCTCCAAAACATGCTGCAAAGTGAAAG
Source organism: Electrona antarctica (assembly GCF_951216825.1). NCBI lineage: Eukaryota > Metazoa > Chordata > Actinopteri > Myctophiformes > Myctophidae > Electrona > Electrona antarctica. Next base: position 22,873 of record NW_027638423.1, on the reverse strand, counting down.
TAGCAGGAACTCAGCTGGATTTGAACTCACAACCTCTGGCTCACATGGACATCATCTTAACAAGGGTGCCACTGAGCTCTCATTGATTTTTAGGTTGTAAGTTGTTCTTCTTGGTGTCACTTTTCAAATGGGGCCTTGGGATCATGTACAGAGCATTTGAATGGTGCTGTGCATCAAAGGTGTCTTTAGTGCTTTTAAGTGTTATCGTGGATGTTAATCAGATAATACAGAGGAGAAACCATGACAGGACACAGACAGCCTCCCCATTGGTGGATGTGATCCTGGCAGCCAGCCCAGGTGTGTTCTGGTCCTGTTGATTGAGCTGAGAAGGACTTATAAACCTTGAAGGTTTATAGGTCCTGCTCAGCTCAATCAACAGGACCAGAACACACACTTGTTACTTTTCTTCCAGTTTATTATACTCGTCGTTTTATAGCCCATGGTCTCGGAGTGATTTTCGTCTTTTTTTCAAATCCTCAAAAATGATGAAAAACCCTCCGAGACAATGGACTATAGCCCATGGTCTCGGAGTGATTTTCGTCTTTTTTTCAAATCCTCAGAAATGATGAAAAACGGCATGCTATAGTATGCCGTCCGAGGCCATGGGCTATAGCCCATGGTCTCGGAGGGTTTTTCATCATTTTTGAGGATTTGAAAAAAAGACGAAAATCACTCCGAGACCATGGGCTATAGTCCATTGTCTCGGAGGGATTTTCATCTTTTTTTCAAATCCTCAAAAATGATGAAAAACGGCATGCTATAGTATGCCGTCCGAGGCCATGGGCTATAGCCCATGGTCTCGGAGTGTTTTTCATCATTTTTGAGGATTTGAAAAAAAGACGAAAATCACTCCGAGACCATGGGCTATAGTCCATTGTCTCGGAGGGATTTTCATCTTTTTTTCAAATCCTCAAAAATGATGAAAAACGGCATGCTATAGTATGCCGTCCGAGGCCATGGGCTATCGCCCATGGTCTCGGAGGGTTTTTCATCATTTTTGAGGATTTGAAAAAAAGACGAAAATCACTCCGAGACCATGGGCTATAGTCCATTGTCTCGGAGGGATTTTCATATTTTTTTCAAATCCTCAAAAATGATGAAAAACGGCATGCTATAGTATGCCGTCCGAGTCCATGGGCTATAGCCCATGGTCTCGGGGGGTTTTTCAACATTTTTGAGGTTTTGAAAAAAAAGACGAAAATCACTCCGAGACCATGGGCTATAGTCCATTGTCTCGGAGTGATTTAAATATTTTTTTCAAATCCTCAAAAATGATGGAAAACGGCATGCTATAGTATCCCGTCCGAGGCCATGGGCTATAGCCCATGGTCTCGGAGTGTTTTTCATCATTTTTGAGGATTTGAAAAAAAGACGAAAATCACTCCGAGACCATGGGCTATAGTCCATTGTCTCGGAGTGATTTTCATCTTTTTTACAAATCCTCAAAAATGATGAAAAACGGCATGCTATAGTATGCCGTCCGAGGCCATGGGCTATAGCCCATGGTCTCGGAGTGTTTTTCATCATTTTTGAGGATTTGAAAAAAAGACGAAAATCACTCCGAGACCATGGGCTATAGTCCATTGTCTCGGAGTGATTTTCATCTTTTTTTCAAATCCTCAAAAATGATGAAAAACGGCATGCTATAGTATGCCGTCCGAGGCCATGGGCTGAACTTGAACCCACAACCTGTGGTTCTAATAGACAGCAGCTTATCACAGAGGCCACCATGCTCTCTGAGAATCTCCTCAGCTTTCCATCTCTTTCCAGTTGTCTTCTGTATGTTATGCTCCAAAACATGCTGCAAAGTGAAAGTAGCAGGAACTCAGCTGGATTTGAACTCACAACCTCTGGCTCACATGGACATCATCTTAACAAGGGTGCCACTGAGCTCTCAGTGATTTTTAGGTTGGAAGTTGTTCTTCTTGGTGTCACTTTTCAAATGGGGCCTTGGGATCATGTACAGAGCATTTGAATGGTGCTGTGCATCAAAGGTGTCTTTATAGTCCAGTAATAATGTAATTTGACCTCTAACTAATTGCAAAAAAACCAAACTCAACTGATTTTGTATCTTCAATATATCCTGAATAACAGAAAAAAAGTTGCCTGGAATTGTCTGAGGGGAAAGTGTTGAAAATGGCCTGTACAGTATGGCCACCATTGACATCCTATTATAAGGCAATATTTTCTAAATTTCCTTATGCTTTAAGTAGCATGTGACATATCAAACTATGGGGTTTTCATGATGCTGAATCCATTCCAAGCATTAGTTTTGAGTAAAAACACTAATTGGGCTAAATTTGGCCATAGCAACTTGCCCAAATGTGCTGACATCATCACAGTTTGGCAAGTTGCTATGGCCAAATTTAGCCCAATGAGTGTTTTTATGCAAAACTAATGATTGGAATGGATTCAGCATCATGAAAACCCCATAGTTTGATATGTCACATGCTACTTAAAGCATAAGGAAATTTAGAAAATATTGCCTTATAATAGGATGTCAATGGTGGCCATACTGTACAGGCCATTTTCAACACTTAACCCCTCAGACAATTCCAGGCAACTTTTTTTCTGTTATTCAGGATATATTGAAGATGCAAAATCAGTTGAGTTTGTTTTTTTTGCAATTAGTTAGAGGTTGATCCTGTATTTTCCATAGATTTCCTGTACTATTAGTGCTTTTAAGTGTTATCGTGGATGTTAATCAGATAATACAGAGGAGAAACCATGACAGGACACAGACAGCCTCCCCATTGGTGGATGTGATCCTGGCAGCCAGCCCAGGTGTGTTCTGGTCCTGTTGATTGAGCTGAGAAGGACTTATAAACCTTGAAGGTTTATAGGTCCTGCTCAGCTCAATCAACAGGACCAGAACACACACTTGTTACTTTTCTTCCAGTTTATTATACTCGTCGTTTTATAGCCCATGGTCTCGGAGTGATTTTCGTATTTTTTTCAAATCCTCAAAAATGATGAAAAACTGCATGCTATAGTATGCCGTCCGAGGCCATGGGCTATAGCCCATGGTCTTTCATCATCTCGGAGTGATTTTCATATTTTTTTCAAATCCTCAAAAATGATGAAAAACGGCATGCTATAGTATGCCGTCCGAGGCCATGGGCTATAGCCCATGGCCTCGGACGGCATACTAAAAAAGACGAAAATCACTCCGAGACCATGGGCTATAGTCCATTGTCTCGGAGTGATTTTCATCTTTTTTTCAAATCCTCAAAAATGATGAAAAACGGCATGCTATAGTATGTCGTCCGAGGCCATGGGCTATAGCCCATGGTCTCGGAGTGTTTTTCATCATTTTTGAGGATTTGAAAAAAAGACGAAAATCACTCCGAGACCATGGGCTATAGTCCATTGTCTCGGAGTGATTTTCATCTTTTTTACAAATCCTCAAAAATGATGAAAAACGGCATGCTATAGTATGCCGTCCGAGGCCATGGGCTATAGCCCATGGTCTCGGAGTGTTTTTCATCATTTTTGAGGATTTGAAAAAAAGACGAAAATCACTCCGAGACCATGGGCTATAGTCCATTGTCTCGGAGTGATTTTCATCTTTTTTTCAAATCCTCAAAAATGATGAAAAATGGCATGCTATAGTATGCCGTCTGAGGCCATGGGCTGAACTTGAACCCACGACCTGTGGTTCTAATAGACAGCAGCTTATCACAGAGGCCACCATGCTCTCTGAGAATCTCCTCAGCTTTCCATCTCTTTCCAGTTCTCTTCTGGATGTTATGCTCCAAAACATGCTGCAAAGTGAAAGTAGCAGGAACTCAGCTGGATTTGAACTCACAACCTCTGGCTCACATGGACATCATCTTAACAAGGGTGCCACTGAGCTCTCATTGATTTTTAGGTTGTAAGTTGTTCTTCTTGGTGTCACTTTTCAAATGGGGCCTTGGGATCATGTACAGAGCATTTGAATGGTGCTGTGCATCAAAGGTGTCTTTAGTGCTTTTAAGTGTTATCGTGGATGTTAATCAGATAATACAGAGGAGAAACCATGACAGGACACAGACAGCCTCCCCATTGGTGGATGTGATCCTGGCAGCCAGCCCAGGTGTGTTCTGGTCCTGTTGATTGAGCTGAGAAGGACTTATAAACCTTGAAGGTTTATAGGTCCTGCTCAGCTCAATCAACAGGACCAGAACACACACTTGTTACTTTTCTTCCAGTTTATTATACTCGTCGTTTTATAGCCCATGGTCTCGGAGTGATTTTCGTCTTTTTTTCAAATCCTCAAAAATGATGAAAAACACTCAGAGACTATGGGCTATAGCCCATGGCCTCGGACGGCATACTATAGCATGCCGTTTTTCATCATTTCTGAGGATTTGAAAAAAAGACGAAAATCACTCCGAGACCATGGGCTATAGTCCATTGTCTCGGAGGGATTTTCATCTTTTTTACAAATCCTCAAAAATGATGAAAAACGGCATGCTATAGTATGCCGTCCGAGGCCATGGGCTATAGCCCATGGTCTCGGAGGGTTTTTCATCATTTTTGAGGATTTGAAAAAAAGACGAAAATCACTCCGAGACCATGGGCTATAGTCCATTGTCTCGGAGGGATTTTCATCTTTTTTTCAAATCCTCAAAAATGATGAAAAACGGCATGCTATAGTATGCCGTCCGAGGCCATGGGCTATAGCCCATGGTCTCGGAGTGTTTTTCATCATTTTTGAGGATTTGAAAAAAAGACGAAAATCACTCCGAGACCATGGGCTATAGTCCATTGTCTCGGAGGGATTTTCATCTTTTTTTCAAATCCTCAAAAATGATGAAAAACGGCATGCTATAGTATGCCGTCCGAGGCCATGGGCTATCGCCCATGGTCTCGGAGGGTTTTTCATCATTTTTGAGGATTTGAAAAAAAGACGAAAATCACTCCGAGACCATGGGCTATAGTCCATTGTCTCGGAGGGATTTTCATATTTTTTTCAAATCCTCAAAAATGATGAAAAACGGCATGCTATAGTATGCCGTCCGAGTCCATGGGCTATAGCCCATGGTCTCGGGGGGTTTTTCAACATTTTTGAGGTTTTGAAAAAAAAGACGAAAATCACTCCGAGACCATGGGCTATAGTCCATTGTCTCGGAGTGATTTAAATATTTTTTTCAAATCCTCAAAAATGATGGAAAACGGCATGCTATAGTATCCCGTCCGAGGCCATGGGCTATAGCCCATGGTCTCGGAGTGTTTTTCATCATTTTTGAGGATTTGAAAAAAAGACGAAAATCACTCCGAGACCATGGGCTATAGTCCATTGTCTCGGAGTGATTTTCATCTTTTTTACAAATCCTCAAAAATGATGAAAAACGGCATGCTATAGTATGCCGTCCGAGGCCATGGGCTATAGCCCATGGTCTCGGAGTGTTTTTCATCATTTTTGAGGATTTGAAAAAAAGACGAAAATCACTCCGAGACCATGGGCTATAGTCCATTGTCTCGGAGTGATTTTCATCTTTTTTTCAAATCCTCAAAAATGATGAGAAATGGCATGCTATAGTATGCCGTCTGAGGCCATGGGCTGAACTTGAACCCACGACCTGTGGTTCTAATAGACAGCAGCTTATCACAGAGGCCACCATGCTCTCTGAGAATCTCCTCAGCTTTCCATCTCTTTCCAGTTCTCTTCTGGATGTTATGCTCCAAAACATGCTGCAAAGTGAAAGTAGCAGGAACTCAGCTGGATTTGAACTCACAACCTCTGGCTCACATGGACATCATCTTAACAAGGGTGCCACTGAGCTCTCAGTGATTTTTAGGTTGTAAGTTGTTCTTCTTGGTGTCACTTTTCAAATGGGGCCTTGGGATCATGTACAGAGCATTTGAATGGTGCTGTGCATCAAAGGTGTCTTTAGTGCTTTTAAGTGTTATCGTGGATGTTAATCAGATAATACAGAGGAGAAACCATGACAGGACACAGACAGCCTCCCCATTGGTGGATGTGATCCTGGCAGCCAGCCCAGGTGTGTTCTGGTCCTGTTGATTGAGCTGAGAAGGACTTATCCTGCTCAGCTCAATCAACAGGACCAGAACACACACTTGTTACTTTTCTTCCAGTTTATTATACTCGTCGTTTTATAGCCCATGGTCTCGGAGTGATTTTCGTCTTTTTTTCAAATCCTCAAAAATGATGAAAAACACTCCGAGACTATGGGCTATAGCCCATGGCCTCGGACGGCATACTATAGCATGCCGTTTTTCATCATTTTTGAGGATTTGAAAAAAAGACGAAAATCACTCCGAGACCATGGGCTATAGTCCATTGTCTCGGAGTGATTTTCATCTTTTTTACAAATCCTCAAAAATGATGAAAAACGGCATGCTATAGTATGCCGTCCGAGGCCATGGGCTATAGCCCATGGTCTCGGAGTGTTTTTCATCATTTTTGAGGATTTGAAAAAAAGACGAAAATCACTCCGAGACCATGGGCTATAGTCCATTGTCTCGGAGTGATTTTCATATTTTTTTCAAATCCTCAAAAATGATGAAAAACGGCATGCTATAGTATGCTGTCCGAGGCCATGGGCTATAGCCCATGGTCTCGGAGTGTTTTTCATCATTTTTGAGGATTTGAAAAAAAGACGAAAATCACTCCGAGACCATGGGCTATAGTCCATTGTCTCGGAGGGATTTTCATATTTTTTTCAAATCCTCAAAAATGATGAAAAACGGCATGCTATAGTATGCCGTCCGAGGCCATGGGCTATAGCCCATGGTCTCGGAGTGTTTTTCATCATTTTTGACCCCCCCACCTCAGCGCCTGCCCCCACACCCTCACGTCCATCCTGTCCCTCCTTTCCTCCTCCGCCTCGCAGGCCGCTCCACCTAGAACAGCCCTTCCCCTAATTAGTAGTCGCTCCCCGTTGTTCCTTTTGGGGATATCGTCCATGCGCACCGTAAGACGAACGCCTTACGACGAACGCCACACGACGAGTGCCATTCGACCACCTCCCCAAAGACTCAGGGTCGGCGACCCCCCCGGAACCTACACATCCGTATTCATTCATCCCTCCTGCATCCCTCCATTCCTTCACTGTCAATAAATCACTTAAACCTCCCAATGGTGTGTTTATTCCTACTAGTGAAATGGAGTTGGAACAACAGATGTTCAGGAGGAGGAGAAACGCACCTTGGCCCTGCCCTTCAGGCCACTCTCCGCCCCCCACGTCAATCTACCTGTCCCTATTTATACCTGCCCAGTACCACCCAGAATCCTCCATGTTTCGCCCGCGTCGCTGCGTCGCACACTAGCCGCCTTCCTACAGGCTTCTCGCAACCCACCCCCACCCCTTCACCACCTATTAAACAAAACTCTCTCCTCTCCTTCTCAGGTTCTTGCGGGGGATATCGTCCATGCGCACCGTAAGACGAACGCCTTACGACGAACGCCACACGACGAGTGCCATTCGACCACCTCCCCAAAGACTCAGGGTCGGCGACCCCCCCGGAACCTACACATCCGTATTCATTCATCCCTCCTGCATCCCTCCATTCCTTCACTGTCAATAAATCACTTAAACCTCCCCAATGGTGTGTTTATTCCTACTAGTGAAATTACCTTGACCAGTATGCGGCCCGAGACCATGGACTATAGCCTATCGCTTTTGCGTGATTTTGAACTTTTTTTCAAATCCTCCGAAATTGTGAAAAACAACTTACTATAGAATGCCCTCCGACACCATGGACTATAGCCTTTCGCTTTTGCGTGATTTTCACCTTTTTTTCAAATCTTCCGAAATCGTGTAAAACGACATATTATAGAATGACCTCCGACACCATGGACTATAGCCTTTCACTTTTGCATGATTTTCACCTTTTTTCAAATCCTCCGGAATCGTGAAAAACGACATATTATAGAATGACCTCCGACACCATGGATTATAGCCTTTCGCTTTTGCGTGATTTTCACCTTTTTTTCAAATCCTCCGAAATCGTGAAAAACGACATACTATAGTATGCCCTCCGACACCATGGACTATAGCCTTTCGCTTTTGCGTGATTTTCAACTTTTTTCAAATCCTCCGGAATCGTGAAAAACGACATACTATAGTATGACCTCCGACACCATGGACTATAGCCTTTCGCTTTTGCGCGATTTTCAACTTTTTTTCAAATCCTCCGAAATCGTGAAAAACGACATACTATAGTATGACCTCCGACACCATGGACTATAGCCTTTCACTTTTGCATGATTTTCAACTATTTTTCAAATCGATGAATCACGCACTATAACACACCGCTCAATTACCCTGACCAGTATAAATGACCTTCACCAGTATAAATTACCTTCATAAGACTAGTAAATGACCTTCACCAGTATAAATGACCTTGACCAGTATAAATGACCTTGACCAGTATAAATTACCTTCATAAGACTAGTAAATGACCTTCACCAGTATAAATGACCTTGACCAGTATAAATGACCTTGACCAGTATGCGGCCCGAGACCATGGACTATAGCCTATCGCTTTTGCGTGATTTTCAACTTTTTTTCAAATCCTCCGAAATCGTGAAAAACAACTTACTATAGAATGCCCTCCGACACCATGGACTATAGCCTTTCGCTTTTGCGTGATTTTCACCTTTTTTTCAAATCCTCCGAAATCGTGAAAAACGACATACTATAGTATGCCCTCCGACACCATGGACTATAGCCTTTCGCTTTTCCGTGATTTTCACCTTTTTTCAAATCCTCCGGAATCGTGAAAAACGACATATTATAGAATGACCTCCGACACCATGGACTATAGCCAGGGGTTCTTTTTTTCAAATCTTCCGAAATCGTGAAAAACGACATACTATAGAATGCCCTCCGACACCATGGACTATAGCCTTTCGCTTTTCCGTGATTTTCACCTTTTTTCAAATCCTCCGGAATCGTGAAAAACGACATATTATAGAATGACCTCCGACACCATGGACTAAAGCCTTTCGCTTTTGCGTGATTTTCACCTTTTTTTCAAATCCTCCGAAATCGTGTAAAACGACATACTATAGAATGCCCTCCGACACCATGGACTATAGCCAGGGGTTCTTTTTTTCAAATCTTCCGAAATCGTGAAAAACGACATACTATAGAATGCCCTCCGACACCATGGACTATAGCCTTTCGCTTTTCCGTGATTTTCACCTTTTTTCAAATCCTCCGGAATCGTGAAAAACGACATATTATAGAATGACCTCCGACACCATGGACTATAGCCTTTCGCTTTTGCGTGATTTTCACCTTTTTTTCAAATCCTCCGAAATCGTGTAAAACGACATACTATAGTATGCCCTCCGACACCATGGACTATAGCCTTTCACTTTTGCATGATTTTCACTTTTTTTCAAATCTTCCGAAATCGTGAAAAACGACATACTATAGAATGCCCTCCGACACCATGGACTATAGCCTTTCGCTTTTCCGTGATTTTCACCTTTTTTCAAATCCTCCGAAATCGTGAAAATGACATATTATAGAATGACCTCCGACACCATGGACTATTAGCCTGGATCCAGCCCAAAGACCCCGCCCACTCTCTGAGTGGACTGCATCTCTTGGTCTGGTGTTGCGCTGTGAACCTATAATTTCTTCGGTACAAAAATGTATTATCCAATGAGAATCGGTGGTGGGGGGGTGGGTCTAACGAACAACCAATCAGCGCCGAGTCCCGTTTTCAGCGTCATCACGCAGCGCAACACACAGAGGGTTGAGGGAAATTCTAATCCCCTCCCCCTTGAAATCGCTCAGACAGGAGACAATGTCAGACTGAAGCTTCAAGAAAGCTACAGTCTGATAATCAGGCTAATGGACTATAGCCTTTCGCTTTTGCGTGATTTTCACCTTTTTTTCAAATCCTCCGAAATCGTGAAAAACAACTTACTATAGAATGCCCTCCGACACCATGGACTATAGCCTTTCGCTTTTGCGTGATTTTCAATTTTTTTCAAATCTTCCGAAATCGTGTAAAACGACATACTATAGTATGCCCTCCGACACCATGGACTATAGCCTTTCGCTTTTGCGTGATTTTCAACTTTTTTTCAAATCTTCCGAAATCGTGTAAAACGACATACTATAGTATGCCCTCCGACACCATGGACTATAGCCTTTCACTTTTGCATGATTTTCACTTTTTTTCAAATCTTCCGAAATCGTGAAAAACGACATACTATAGAATGCCCTCCGACACCATGGACTATAGCCTTTCGCTTTTCCGTGATTTTCACCTTTTTTCAAATCCTCCGAAATCGTGAAAATGACATATTATAGAATGACCTCCGACACCATGGACTATAGCCTTTCGCTTTTGCGTGATTTTCACCTTTTTTTCAAATCCTCCGAAATCGTGAAAAACAACTTACTATAGAATGCCCTCCGACACCATGGACTATAGCCTTTCGCTTTTGCGTGATTTTCAACTTTTTTTCAAATCTTCCGAAATCGTGTAAAACAACTTACTATAGAATGCCCTCCGACACCATGGACTATAGCCAGGGGTTCTTTTTTTCAAATCTTCCGAAATCGTGAAAAACGACATACTATAGAATGCCCTCCGACACCATGGACTATAGCCTTTCGCTTTTCCGTGATTTTCACCTTTTTTCAAATCCTCCGGAATCGTGAAAAACGACATATTATAGAATGACCTCCGACACCATGGACTATAGCCTTTCGCTTTTGCGTGATGACGAGGAATTTCCCATCACCATAGGACATTTAAATACATTGAAATGTGTCTATACAAACTCAGCTTTGAAGCTCGGAACCACGCTGTGCCTGACACATGGCTCCTGGGATCATTTCCTGCTCACCTGTTCCTCCCCTTTACCTCTGCATCCGGTTCCCACCCCCCCCACCCCCCTTCCTTCCTTTTGTCTGTAAGCAAATGGTTTTCATCCTGTCTACATCCTGTCCCTAAAACCCCTCCTCTCATGTCTCTTTCTGCCCCACCTTCTGGGGGTGGTCTATCACTGCATATAAGCTGTACCCCTGAATTGTGACGGGGATGGCTACATTGACCCGCCGGTGCTGCAGCATCGATGTAATGCTGTGAACGTTAAATAAACCATCATCAAGCTTTCCTCATGGTTCTTCATGCGTTTAGAGTGTACAAAACTGCCACATCAATTTGGTGTCTAGAAGTGGGATCTAGCGACTTCTGAGCTCCGGGAGATCAAGCCACGATTGTCCATCACATCAACGCTCAAAAAGGACAGAGATCAACAGGAAATCCGCGGCTGCGATCTACGGAGTTCAGCGCCTGGATTTAAAAAAACCCGTGGCTAGTTGGCTACACTGAAACGGTGAGAAATTTCCAATTTCCAAACATATTCCTGACAATTGAAGTGCTACATTTTTAAAGGGTTTAATTAAGTATGCTAAATTCTAAGACCATATTTTGCCAGCCTATCTATTGTGTAAATCTAGCCTAGTGGACAGAAAACGACCTTGCATTAAATAACACAACGACACCTTGTTACACTGTGGAAACAGCAAAAGATATCTTGTTGCACAAGCAGCATAAAGACATTTTGCTGTCCTCACAGAATAGCACAAAGATAGTTGCATGTTTTGAAAAACAACGACACCTTGTTAATCTGTGGAAACAACAAAGATACCTTGTTGTATAAAACAACATAAAGACATTTGTTGTCCTCACAAAATAGCATAAAGATAGTTGCATGAAGTCAAGTTTGTAACACAACGACACCTTGTTACTCTGTGGGAAAACATAAGATACCTTGTTGTATAAAACAACATAAAGACATTTTGTCCTCACATAGTAGCATAACGATACCGTGTTACTTAAGACTAGACAGTCCACATTGCTGTGTACTGAGAGAAAAGTGTGCCGGTCCCAGAGAACAGGGACAGGTGAAAGTGATGCTAGGTGTACATTGATGAAGTTGTATGGATGTGAAGAAGAATCATTTAGAAGAACGTAAACATGTAATTTGAACCAGTTGTAATCATTTTGGGAACTTTGTGTAATGTTGTCATTTGTTGCAATAATTAGACTAGATACATTTGGTCACTACATGTGTTAATTTGGTTAGTGAGCTAGGAGACGGCCGGTCTAGACTCAGAGCAATCACTCAGCCTGAGTACCTTGCTTTGTTCTATACTGTTTGAAGCCGTCTGAGGTGTTGGAGAGATATTTAGTATTCTATTGTCCTTCAGGAACCGTTTGGGACACCAAATGTGTATGTTAATCTTGACTCCACCTCTGAATTCAACTCTGTCTATGTTTCATTTCTATCATTGATCGATAAGGTTATGTGAAATTCGTTTAAAAAAGTGATTTGAAGTTACAGACAGGGTATTGTGAGTGTCGTGATGTGTCGAAAAGTGATAGAAACTATTGAAAAAGTACATAGCAGTAATTAAATATGGGTAATAAAAAAAGTGCAGTCGCACTCCCAGAGGACAGAGAAAGGTGGTCTTCTCTAATGCGCGATATGGTTGCGAAATATGGCCTAGGAGCGTTAGACTGTCTTGATGAGTGGAAACAAATGGGGTTTCCGGAGCAAGGCTCTTTAAGTGTGGGAAAATTGCTTGAATTAGATAAACTACTAAAAAAAGCTGAGAAGAAAATGAGACAGAAAAAGACAGTAAAAACATCCAAACTTGACAAATGTGACCTGAACAAAAAAGTATTTTCAATGTGGATGGAGGAAGCACAGTACAGACAACGGGAGAGTCATATGAAAGAACTGCCAGACATAGATTCTTTAATGGAGGAGGAGAGCCAACCACAGGCTCCTCCTCCATATATCGCTTCAGGGCCCAAATATTCGCAGAATTCTATTTTTTATCCTTCTCTGCAGGCGCCATCCCAAATCGGCCTCGACTGCCCTCCTATGCCAGCCAGTCAACCCCCGACGTCTACCAGCCGAAACGTCACTGCTCTCCTCACACCTTCTGATCTCACCACAAGCCCGCAACCCCCACAGAGCAGTCAACCCCCCTGTCTACAGACTGCTCTCCTCACACCTTCTGATCTCACTGCAAGCTCGCACCCCACCCCCCCCCAGAACATTCAACCCTCCTCTCTGGGAAACCCACAGCCCCCCTCCGCTCCGACGCCATCCCTGGTGTCTGCTATGCTCACCCTATTGGAAGAAGTTCAACGCAAAGAAGGCAACATGAACTCCACTCAAGCCAATGACACCAATAATAACCAACGTCCATCCTACACTGACATTTCTAACCCAGAGCTGGGCAACGGTAACAATACAAACACAGCACAGCCAACAACTCCAGTTCCCGCATCGACAAGACAGAAGACCTTGCCCCCACCAGTATATCGGTCCACCCCTATTCACAACGGGGAGACAGCGGCTCGTCACAAGAATATCGCCATCACCCAGGACAACACACTGTCATATGGGCAGGGAAGAAGAAGGCCTGGGGCAGTAACACGTGCACAGGGGGCGCCACGGTTTTATCATCTGCCAGGCAACACGCCCACCTCAAATGAACTTTATTCTGACCCATGGATGGATGAAGAGGAAGACAACATAATACAGGCAGCTGACATGCAATGTCCAATGGTAGAAGTAGCCAACCCGTACGGCGACGTAATGATGGTACAACGCTTATGGTCCCCAGACGACATATCCCAATATGCCGCTACACTAAAGAAGCCCAATGAAGTGGGAGGACGCCGCTGGACTCAAGAACTACAGGCTTTTTGTCGTACATACAGACCTACCATGAAAGAGGTACTTGACATCTGTGCCAAGAACATGGAACCTTCCGAAATGCAAGCAGTCCTAGATGTTGCCCAAACATATCAAGATGAGAGGCCCGTCCATGTACAATTTGAGAACAATTACAGATACATCACTGCTGTGGATACAGTTTGTGAGAAGATTATGACACTCTTCCCAACGATATTAAATCTGACTGAAGTGCACAACTGTAAGCAGGGCAGAGATGAAACGGTCAGTCAGTTCCACCACCGCCTGGAGGAAGCCATACTCACCCACGGAGGGGGAAAAGATCCGAACGACCCATTTGCCAAAGCCTTCCTGGTCAGTCAGCTAATAAGCAACATGCATGACAAACTCTCTAAGCGTGTGAAACAATCTCTCATTGGCTACAGAACAGCTGATCCGGCCGACATCCTCAGGCACGCAACTCATGCAGAGGAAGTCGAAAACGACATGAACGAAAAAGAGAAGAAACAGGATCAAGAAAAGACCGAAGCCCTCCAACTTGCCATGATTAGTGCTGTCACTACGCTGTCAACAGACAAAGAAGAACGACAGCAGGAGACACCATATGACGACAGTAGAGGCTATTATGACGATCAAGCCTACCATTCATCAGAGCCAGGCTATTATGACGATCAAGCCTACCATTCATCAGAGCCAGGCTATTATGACGATCAAGCCTACCATTCATCAGAGGGAGCCAGCAGAGACCGAAGGGACGAAGAGGATTATGGGCACCGGCTGGCAGGGACTGGTGGACAGGATAACTGGGGCCGATGAGGGACAGCGCTTCCAGACAAGAATACAATCGCCAGTCCAGGTTATGCACCCATTGCACACACACACACACACACACACACACACACACACACCCCCCCTGGAGGACTGTCCTACACACACACACACACACACACACACACACACACACACACACACACACACACATACACCTCCCCCTATCAGACGGCCCAATTAAAAAAAAAAAAAAAAAAAAAAAGAAAAAAAGTGGGGAGAATCACTTGACGGTGGACTCTTAACGCGTGTTGGACAGTTTGCGTCATGGGAAAATCGTTTCTCATCTGGAAAGAAAATATTGTTTGAAATATATGATTTTGTTTTCTGTTTATCTGTTATGTTATATTTTGCTGTGCTAATACAGGTCAAATGAATTCAACAGGGTACTGTATTAGTATCATTTTTAGGGTTTTTGGTTTATTTGGTTATCTAACCACGATTGTTATTGCAGTATGCTCAATTATTAGCTACTAGTGCTTCTATTTTTTATGTATTTTCTTCAAATGTGATATTATGATGTATTATTTTGATATTGATGGAAAATTCACATTTATTGTTTAATTAAGTTGTTGTTTAATTAACAAAAGGAGGGATTTGACGAGGAATTTCCCATCACCATAGGACATTTAAATACATTGAAATGTGTCTATACAAACTCAGCTTTGAAGCTCGGAACCACGCTGTGCCTGACACATGGCTCCTGGGATCATTTCCTGCTCACCTGTTCCTCCCCTTTACCTCTGCATCCGGTTCCCACCCCCCCCACCCCCCTTCCTTCCTTTTGTCTGTAAGCAAATGGTTTTCATCCTGTCTACATCCTGTCCCTAAAACCCCTCCTCTCATGTCTCTTTCTGCCCCACCTTCTGGGGGTGGTCTATCACTGCATATAAGCTGTACCCCTGAATTGTGACGGGGATGGCTACATTGACCCGCCGGTGCTGCAGCATCGATGTAATGCTGTGAACGTTAAATAAACCATCATCAAGCTTTCCTCATGGTTCTTCATGCGTTTAGAGTGTACAAAACTGCCACATCAGTGATTTTCACCTTTTTTTCAAATCCTCCGAAATCGTGTAAAACGACATACTATAGTATGCCCTCCGACACCATGGACTATAGCCTTTCACTTTTGCATGATTTTCACTTTTTTTCAAATCTTCCGAAATCGTGAAAAACGACATACTATAGAATGCCCTCCGACACCATGGACTATAGCCTTTCGCTTTTCCGTGATTTTCACCTTTTTTCAAATCCTCCGAAATCGTGAAAATGACATATTATAGAATGACCTCCGACACCATGGACTATAGCCTTTCGCTTTTGCGTGATTTTCACCTTTTTTTCAAATCCTCCGAAATCGTGAAAAACAACTTACTATAGAATGCCCTCCGACACCATGGACTATAGCCTTTCGCTTTTGCGTGATTTTCAATTTTTTTCAAATCTTCCGAAATCGTGTAAAACGACATACTATAGTATGCCCTCCGACACCATGGACTATAGCCTTTCGCTTTTGCGTGATTTTCAACTTTTTTTCAAATCTTCCGAAATCGTGTAAAACGACATACTATAGTATGCCCTCCGACACCATGGACTATAGCCTTTCACTTTTGCATGATTTTCACTTTTTTTCAAATCTTCCGAAATCGTGAAAAACGACATACTATAGAATGCCCTCCGACACCATGGACTATAGCCTTTCGCTTTTCCGTGATTTTCACCTTTTTTCAAATCCTCCGAAATCATGAAAATGACATATTATAGAATGACCTCCGACACCATGGACTATAACCTTTCGCTTTTGCGTGATTTTCACCTTTTTTTCAAATCCTCCGAAATCGTGAAAAACAACTTACTATAGAATGCCCTCCGACACCATGGACTATAGCCTTTCGCTTTTGCGTGATTTTCACCTTTTTTCAAATCCTCCGGAATCGTGAAAAACGACATATTATAGAATGACCTCCGACACCATGGACTATAGCCTTTCGCTTTTGCGTGATTTTCACCTTTTTTTCAAATCCTCCGAAATCGTGAAAAACGACATACTATAGTATGCCCTCCGACACCATGGACTATAGCCTTTCACTTTTGCATGATTTTCACTTTTTTTCAAATCTTCCGAAATCGTGAAAAACGACATACTATAGAATGCCCTCCGACACCATGGACTATAGCCTTTCGCTTTTCCGTGATTTTCAACTTTTTTTCAAATCTTCCGAAATCGTGTAAAACGACATACTATAGTATGCCCTCCGACACCATGGACTATAGCCTTTCACTTTTGCATGATTTTCACTTTTTTTCAAATCTTCCGAAATCGTTTAAAACAACTTATGCCCTCCGACACCATGGACTATAGCCTTTCGCTTTTGTGTGATTTTCACCTTTTTTCAAATCCTCCGGAATCGTGAAAAACGACATATTATAGAATGACCTCCGACACCATGGACTATAGCCTTTCGCTTTTGCGTGATTTCACCTTTTTTTCAAATCCTCCGAAATCGTGAAAAACCACTTACTATAGAATGCCCTCCGACACCATGGACTATAGCCTTTCGCTTTTGCGTGATTTTCAACTTTTTTTCAAATCTTCCGATCGTGAAAAACGACATACTATAGAATGCCCTCCGACACCATGGACTATAGCCTTTCGCTTTTCCGTGATTTTCACCTTTTTTCAAATCCTCCGGAATCGTGAAAAACGACATATTATAGAATGACCTCCGACACCATGGACTATAGCCTTTCGCTTTTGCGTGATTTTCACCTTTTTTTCAAATCCTCCGAAATCGTGAAAAACCACTTACTATAGAATGCCCTCCGACACCATGGACTATAGCCTTTCGCTTTTGCGTGATTTTCAACTTTTTTTCAAATCTTCCGAAATCGTGTAAAACGACATACTATAGTATGCCCTCCGACACCATGGACTATAGCCTTTCACTTTTGCATGATTTTCACTTTTTTTCAAATCTTCCGATCGTGAAAAACGACATACTATAGAATGCCCTCCGACACCATGGACTATAGCCTTTCGCTTTTCCGTGATTTTCACCTTTTTTCAAATCCTCCGGAATCGTGAAAAACGACATATTATAGAATTACCTCCGACACCATGGACTATAGCCTTTCGCTTTTCCGTGATTTTCACCTTTTTTCAAATTTTCCGGAATCGTGAAAAACGACATATTATAGAATGACCTCCGACACCATGGACTATAGCCTTTCGCTTTTGCGTGATTTTCACCTTTTTTTCAAATCCTCCGAAATCGTGAAAAACCACTTACTATAGAATGCCCTCCGACACCATGGACTATAGCCTTTCGCTTTTGCGTGATTTTCAACTTTTTTTCAAATCTTCCGAAATCGTGTAAAACGACATACTATAGTATGCCCTCCGACACCATGGACTATAGCCTTTCACTTTTGCATGATTTTCACTTTTTTTCAAATCTTCCGATCGTGAAAAACGACATACTATAGAATGCCCTCCGACACCATGGACTATAGCCTTTCGCTTTTCCGTGATTTTCACCTTTTTTCAAATCCTCCGGAATCGTGAAAAACGACATATTATAGAATGACCTCCGACACCATGGACTATAGCCTTTCGCTTTTCCGTGATTTTCACCTTTTTTCAAATCCTCCGGAATCGTGAAAAACGACATATTATAGAATGACCTCCGACACCATGGACTATAGCCTTTCGCTTTTCCGTGATTTTCACCTTTTTTCAAATTTTCCGGAATCGTGAAAAACGACATATTATAGAATGACCTCCGACACCATGGACTATAGCCTTTCGCTTTTGCGTGATTTTCACCTTTTTTTCAAATCCTCCGAAATCGTGAAAAACCACTTACTATAGAATGCCCTCCGACACCATGGACTATAGCCTTTCGCTTTTGCGTGATTTTCAACTTTTTTTCAAATCTTCCGAAATCGTGTAAAACGACATACTATAGTATGCCCTCCGACACCATGGACTATAGCCTTTCGCTTTTGCGTGATTTTCAACTATTTTTCAAATCGATGAATCGCGCACTATAGCACACCGCTCAATTACCTTGACCAGTATCAATGACCTTCACCAGTATAAATGACCTTCATAAGACTAGTAAATGACCTTCACCAGTATAAATGACCTTGACCAGTATAAATTACCGTGACCAGTATAAATTACCTTCATAAGACTAGTAAATGACCTTCACCAGTATAAATTACCTTGACCAGTATAAATGACCTTGACCAGTATGCGGCCCGAGACCATGGACTATAGCCTATCGCTTTTGCGTGATTTTCAACTTTTTTTCAAATCCTCCGAAATCGTGAAAAACAACATACTATAGTATGCCCTCCGACACCATGGACTATAGCCTTTCGCTTTTGCGTGATTTTCAACTATTTTTCAAATCGATGAATCGCGCACTATAGCACACCGCTCAATTACCTTGACCAGTATCAATGACCTTCACCAGTATAAATGACCTTCATAAGACTAGTAAATGACCTTCACCAGTATAAATGACCTTGACCAGTATAAATGACCTTGACCAGTATAAATTACCTTCATAAGACTAGTAAATGACCTTCACCAGTATAAATGACCTTGACCAGTATAAATGACCTTGACCAGTATGCGGCCCGAGACCATGGACTATAGCCTATCGCTTTCGCGTGATTTTCAACTTTTTTTCAAATCCTCCGAAATCGTGAAAAACGACTACTATAGTATGCCCTCCGACACCATGGACTATAGCCTTTCGCTTTTGCGTGATTTTCAACTTTTTTTCAAATCCTCCGAAATCGTGAAAAACAACATACTATAGTATGCCCTCCGACACCATGGACTATAGCCTTTCGCTTTTGCATGATTTTCACTTTTTTTCAAATCTTCCGAAATCGTGTAAAACGACATACTATAGTATGCCCTCCGACACCATGGACTATAGCCTTTCACCTTTGCATGATTTTCAGAACTGCCTTTTCTGGTGGTAGGAGAAGGACAAGAGAACAATAAGAGTCCCTTCGGGCTGGTCCCTTAAGAAAATGGACTTGGTAACATAACTGTAGGGAGTACAAACACAGTAAAGAACCTGGGGGTTATCATCCTAACTGTAGGGAGTACAAACACAGTAAAGAACCTGGGGGTTATCATCCTAACTGTAGGGAGTACAAACACAGTAAAGAACCTGGGGGTTATCATCCTAACTGTAGGGAGTACAAACACAGTAAAGAACCTGGGGGTTATCATCCTAACTGTAGGGAGTACAAACACAGTAGAGAACCTGGGGGTTATCATCCTAACTGTAGGGAGTACAAACACAGTAAAGAACCTGGGGGTTATCATCCTAACTGTAGGGAGTACAAACACAGTAAAGAACCTGGGGGTTATCATCCTAACTGTAGGGAGTACAAACACAGTAGAGAACCTGGGGGTTATCATCCTAACTGTAGGGAGTACAAACACAGTAAAGAACCTGGGGGTTATCATCCTAACTGTAGGGAGTACAAACACAGTAAAGAACCTGGGGGTTATCATCCTAACTGTAGGGAGTACAAACACAGTAGAGAACCAGGGGGTTATCATCTATGAAAAGGCAACACAATGAGCAGAAAATAAAAATAAACCATGTAAATACAACACATTGAGCAGAGCACCGCAGGGACTCGAACCCTGTTCTGGTAAACCAGGAGTACCACAACCAGTGCCTTAGGTTGTTTTGTTGTCATTTACAGGTTTCAAAAACATGGGCTTAACCCATTTAGTTGTTCTCATACATTTTCATGTCAAGGACCCCCAAAAAAAAGTATGTATTTGGTCACCGACCCCCCATCTGAAAATATGTTGTTCCAGGGCCTAGAAGCAAATTTTTTAAATGAATGAATGAATTAATACTTACTTACACTTCACTCGAGTGACGAGTCGTTTTGTTTGTGAGCGGGAGCGGTTGTGCACTCAACTAGCCTGGCTACATGTGTTCAACTTGTTTTTGTTTCGTTTCCATTGTGTGTATAATTCGACTGCGTTGTGCGCTGGCGCGGCCGATCTACAAGCTCACAACGCGTCGCGCTGCAACGCATTGTGAGCTTGTAGATCTGCTCTAATTCTGCAGCGCAAGCTAGCCCGGCAGTGCGCAGCGCAAAGGGGGACAACAGGGGGCCCCACGACCGGACGGCCGGGCGTTGCTTAACGGGAGGACGAATAAGTGACGCCGTTTGGGAGGAGGAGGCGACGCGCGGCCGTCGGAGGCCCCCCTGGGGGGGGGGCGGCTCCAAGCCGACCGCAGCAAATGCGAAGGAACGGGCTGCGATGAGATTATTGATTCTTAAAAAAAAAAAAAAAGAAACACTGCCTAGCGCGAGGCCTCGCATGCGCGAGGCCCTGTGCGGCCGCACCATTCGCACTACCCTTAAAGCGGCCCCGATACCAGGGATTGTATTAGGGTATCAGCTGGGAATGCCCATGTGTGGAACTGTATTCTAACCTCTCACGAAAAGGCCTAGTTGTCCTTACATTATGGATAATTAGTGTGGACTTTATTAGTCTATAGTACTAAATTATACAGCTGGATACACGTCTCCATTACGCCTGTATACGAGATGTCATATCCTCCAATAAAGCACTCCTAGAGCACAAAGTAAAGAGCACAAAGTACCTTTCTGAACGCACCGAGTATCGCGAGACTTCCCACCGTTTCCTGTCTGGCAGCCAAATCTTGCGATACTTTGGAGCCAGAAACGATACCTGCTGCTGTTTAGATCCTCAGATAAAATTATATACTGTGCACATCGAAAAGTAAGTGATTAGAAAACAACCTGTGATATGTCTTGTTATTTTCCATTACATTACATTACATTACAGTCATTTAGCAGACGCTTTTATCCAAAGCGACTTACAATAAGTGTATTCCAGAAGTGATTACTTCACAAACGGTCTCAATAGGCTTTATGCAGCCGACACTTCCGCGTTCAGCTTGGGCCGCCGGAACGCTTCCGGTTGGCAGAAACTCATTCACTGTGAACGTACGGTCGTGATTTTGTAGGAATAAAGTGCAGTACTTTATACAACACTATTTCATTTGATAATGTGATGCCATAGTTTATATTATTTGTGTTGCGACGTTGACATGACGACATGAGTAAGAAACGTCTTAAATCTCCTGTTAAAAACGAGAGCTCTTCATGGATTTCTCAGTTGTTGCCATGTCCGCTTGTTATAAGCGGCTTTGGTCTTGTTTTTCAGTAAAGTTGCTTGAAAATATTTACAGTAGTAGTTTGGGGCTTGTTTCTAAAGTGTAGTTGCTTATTTAGGCTTGTTCCCTAATGTTGTTTAAACCTGTGATTCTGCTCAAACATTGTCATAAAGGACCCCCATGTATTTGTGCACACAGACCCCATCTGAAAAAACACAAATCGCAACACAAATAATACAAACTATGAAAAACTATGGCATCACATTATCAAATGAAATAGTGTTGTATAAAGTACTGCACTTTATTCCTACAAAATCACGACCGTACGTTCACAGTGAATGAGTTTCTGCCAACCGGAAGCGTTCCGGCGGCCCAAGCTGAACGCGGAAGTGTCGGCTGCATAGAGCCTATTGTTCATGAATAATGTTTGTTATGAGCTGGTCCAGCCGGCTCCATTCACTGCCATGTATTCATTGCACTTCCGGTGCGAGTTTGGCTCCAATGAAAGTGTCATGGCGCAGCCCAGTCACGTGACCACTTCCCTTCCTTCTCAGAGCTTCCTTGATTGCCCCCGCTGAGTCGGTTCCACGTTTGAAATCGCTACTTAAGACTCACTTTTATAGACTAGCTTTTAATCCTAATTTCTCTTGATTGTGTTTACGGAATGTTTCTGCCTTAAGCTTCTTAATATTGTCTACCTAATTGTTTGTTTGTATTTGAATTACTCTTTTACATTGTTTTAAAATGTCCTGGTGTGAGGTTTCTTTTGTGAAGCACTTTGAAGCACTATATAAATAAAGCTTTATTATAATTAATTTGACAGTTTATAAATGCCAAAACACAATGGTTAGAGCGCAGCAGGGAATCGAACCCCATTCCAGTAAACCAGAAGCTCCATGCCTGGGCCTTGTGTGTTTTTTATTAATCATAACAGACCATAATTGATAGCCATGTTTTAATTATACAATTGAAAACTGGAAGAAGACTCACTCAACGAATACCTTAAGGAAAACTCCTCAGACGTAAACTATGAAAATATATAAATCTTTCGTGCTCATAAAGTGCTGCAAAGTGCTAAGTGAAAAGTGCAGCAGAAAACGTTTGGGCCATCGGCCCATCGTCAGTGCCTCGCCTACTGACCGTTTGGGTC
>NW_027638424.1:0-36770 GCF_951216825.1 Electrona antarctica | reverse complement strand
AGCATCAGCCCAATATCAGCATCAGCCCAATATCAGCATCAGCCCAATATCAGCATCAGCCCAATATCAGCATCAGCCCTAGACACTCTGCAGGCCTATAAGCTTGGCTGGGGGCAGAGAAGCAGCCCAATATGATATAATATCAGCTGATGCTGATATTGGGCTGATGCTGATATTGGGCTGATGCTGATATTGGGCTGATGCTGATATTGGGCTGATGCTGATATTGGGCTGATGCTGATATTGGGCTGATGCTGATATTGGGCTGATGCTGATATTGGGCTGATGCTGATATTGGGCTGATGCTGATATTGGGCTGATGCTGATATTGGGCTGATGCTGATATTGGGCTGATGCTGATATTGGGCTGATGCTGATATTGGGCTGATGCTGATATTGGGCTGATGCTGATATTGGGCTGATGCTGATATTGGGCTGATGCTGATATTGGGCTGATGCTGATATTGGGCTGATGCTGATATTGGGCTGATGCTGATATTGGGCTGATGCTGATATTGGGCTGATGCTGATATTGGGCTGATGCTGATATTGGGCTGATGCTGATATTGGGCTGATGCTGATATTGGGCTGATGCTGATATTGGGCTGATGCTGATATTGGGCTGATGCTGATATTGGGCTGATGCTGATATTGGGCTGATGCTGATATTGGGCTGATGCTGATATTGGGCTGATGCTGATATTGGGCTGATGCTGATATTGGGCTGATGCTGATATTGGGCTGATGCTGATATTGGGCTGATGCTGATATTGGGCTGATGCTGATATTGGGCTGATGCTGATATTGGGCTGATGCTGATATTGGGCTGATGCTGATATTGGGCTGATGCTGATATTGGGCTGATGCTGATATTGGGCTGATGCTGATATTGGGCTGATGCTGATATTGGGCTGATGCTGATATTGGGCTGATGCTGATATTGGGCTGATGCTGATATTGGGCTGATGCTGATATTGGGCTGATGCTGATATTGGGCTGATGCTGATATTGGGCTGATGCTGATATTGGGCTGATGCTGATATTGGGCTGATGCTGATATTGGGCTGATGCTGATATTGGGCTGATGCTGATATTGGGCTGATGCTGATATTGGGCTGATGCTGATATTGGGCTGATGCTGATATTGGGCTGATGCTGATATTGGGCTGATGCTGATATTGGGCTGATGCTGATATTGGGCTGATGCTGATATTGGGCTGATGCTGATATTGGGCTGATGCTGATATTGGGCTGATGCTGATATTGGGCTGATGCTGATATTGGGCTGATGCTGATATTGGGCTGATGCTGATATTGGGCTGATGCTGATATTGGGCTGATGCTGATATTGGGCTGATGCTGATATTGGGCTGATGCTGATATTGGGCTGATGCTGATATTGGGCTGATGCTGATATTGGGCTGATGCTGATATTGGGCTGATGCTGATATTGGGCTGATGCTGATATTGGGCTGATGCTGATATTGGGCTGATGCTGATATTGGGCTGATGCTGATATTGGGCTGATGCTGATATTGGGCTGATGCTGATATTGGGCTGATGCTGATATTGGGCTGATGCTGATATTGGGCTGATGCTGATATTGGGCTGATGCTGATATTGGGCTGATGCTGATATTGGGCTGCAGAGTGTCTAGTTTTGAAGATACAGACTCTGCTAAGCAAAAGTGAACAGGGCCAAACTGGGCTTATTTCGCTGTGAAAGTGACATTTAGGCACGGACTTGGAAAACCTTGTCTGAACCCCTCCATCCTTCCTGTAGCTGCTCAGACTCTGCTTCTCTGCCCCCAGCCAAGCTTATAGGCCTGCAGAGTGTCTAGTTTTGAAGATACAGACTCTGCTAAGCAAAAGTGAACAGGGCCAAACTGGGCTTATTTCGCTGTGAAAGTGACATTTAGGCACGGAGTTGGAAAACCTTGTCTGAACCCCTCCATCCTTCCTGTAGCTGCTCAGACTCTGCTTCTCTGCCCCCAGCCAAGCTTATAGGCCTGCAGAGTGTCTAGTTTTGAAGATACAGACTCTGCTAAGCAAAAGTGAACAGGGCCAAACTGGGCTTATTTCGCTGTGAAAGTGACATTTAGGCACGGAGTTGGAAAACCTTGTCTGAACCCCTCCATCCTTCCTGTAGCTGCTCAGACTCTGCTTCTCTGCCCCCAGCCAAGCTTATAGGCCTGCAGAGTGTCTAGTTTTGAAGATACAGACTCTGCTAAGCAAAAGTGAACAGGGCCAAACTGGGCTTATTTCGCTGTGAAAGTGACATTTAGGCACGGAGTTGGAAAACCTTGTCTGAACCCCTCCATCCTTCCTGTAGCTGCTCAGACTCTGCTTCTCTGCCCCCAGCCAAGCTTATAGGCCTGCAGAGTGTCTAGTTTTGAAGATACAGACTCTGCTAAGCAAAAGTGAACAGGGCCAAACTGGGCTTATTTCGCTGTGAAAGTGACATTTAGGCACGGAGTTGGAAAACCTTGTCTGAACCCCTCCATCCTTCCTGTAGCTGCTCAGACTCTGCTTCTCTGCCCCCAGCCAAGCTTATAGGCCTGCAGAGTGTCTAGTTTTGAAGATACAGACTCTGCTAAGCAAAAGTGAACAGGGCCAAACTGGGCTTATTTCGCTGTGAAAGTGACATTTAGGCACGGAGTTGGAAAACCTTGTCTGAACCCCTCCATCCTTCCTGTAGCTGCTCAGACTCTGCTTCTCTGCCCCCAGCCAAGCTTATAGGCCTGCAGAGTGTCTAGTTTTGAAGATACAGACTCTGCTAAGCAAAAGTGAACAGGGCCAAACTGGGCTTATTTCGCTGTGAAAGTGACATTTAGGCACGGAGTTGGAAAACCTTGTCTGAACCCCTCCATCCTTCCTGTAGCTGCTCAGACTCTGCTTCTCTGCCCCCAGCCAAGCTTATAGGCCTGCAGAGTGTCTAGTTTTGAAGATACAGACTCTGCTAAGCAAAAGTGAACAGGGCCAAACTGGGCTTATTTCGCTGTGAAAGTGACATTTAGGCACGGAGTTGGAAAACCTTGTCTGAACCCCTCCATCCTTCCTGTAGCTGCTCAGACTCTGCTTCTCTGCCCCCAGCCAAGCTTATAGGCCTGCAGAGTGTCTAGTTTTGAAGATACAGACTCTGCTAAGCAAAAGTGAACAGGGCCAAACTGGGCTTATTTCGCTGTGAAAGTGACATTTAGGCACGGAGTTGGAAAACCTTGTCTGAACCCCTCCATCCTTCCTGTAGCTGCTCAGACTCTGCTTCTCTGCCCCCAGCCAAGCTTATAGGCCTGCAGAGTGTCTAGTTTTGAAGATACAGACTCTGCTAAGCAAAAGTGAACAGGGCCAAACTGGGCTTATTTCGCTGTGAAAGTGACATTTAGGCACGGAGTTGGAAAACCTTGTCTGAACCCCTCCATCCTTCCTGTAGCTGCTCAGACTCTGCTTCTCTGCCCCCAGCCAAGCTTATAGGCCTGCAGAGTGTCTAGTTTTGAAGATACAGACTCTGCTAAGCAAAAGTGAACAGGGCCAAACTGGGCTTATTTCGCTGTGAAAGTGACATTTAGGCACGGAGTTGGAAAACCTTGTCTGAACCCCTCCATCCTTCCTGTAGCTGCTCAGACTCTGCTTCTCTGCCCCCAGCCAAGCTTATAGGCCTGCAGAGTGTCTAGTTTTGAAGATACAGACTCTGCTAAGCAAAAGTGAACAGGGCCAAACTGGGCTTATTTCGCTGTGAAAGTGACATTTAGGCACGGAGTTGGAAAACCTTGTCTGAACCCCTCCATCCTTCCTGTAGCTGCTCAGACTCTGCTTCTCTGCCCCCAGCCAAGCTTATAGGCCTGCAGAGTGTCTAGTTTTGAAGATACAGACTCTGCTAAGCAAAAGTGAACAGGGCCAAACTGGGCTTATTTCGCTGTGAAAGTGACATTTAGGCACGGAGTTGGAAAACCTTGTCTGAACCCCTCCATCCTTCCTGTAGCTGCTCAGACTCTGCTTCTCTGCCCCCAGCCAAGCTTATAGGCCTGCAGAGTGTCTAGTTTTGAAGATACAGACTCTGCTAAGCAAAAGTGAACAGGGCCAAACTGGGCTTATTTCGCTGTGAAAGTGACATTTAGGCACGGAGTTGGAAAACCTTGTCTGAACCCCTCCATCCTTCCTGTAGCTGCTCAGACTCTGCTTCTCTGCCCCCAGCCAAGCTTATAGGCCTGCAGAGTGTCTAGTTTTGAAGATACAGACTCTGCTAAGCAAAAGTGAACAGGGCCAAACTGGGCTTATTTCGCTGTGAAAGTGACATTTAGGCACGGAGTTGGAAAACCTTGTCTGAACCCCTCCATCCTTCCTGTAGCTGCTCAGACTCTGCTTCTCTGCCCCCAGCCAAGCTTATAGGCCTGCAGAGTGTCTAGTTTTGAAGATACAGACTCTGCTAAGCAAAAGTGAACAGGGCCAAACTGGGCTTATTTCGCTGTGAAAGTGACATTTAGGCACGGAGTTGGAAAACCTTGTCTGAACCCCTCCATCCTTCCTGTAGCTGCTCAGACTCTGCTTCTCTGCCCCCAGCCAAGCTTATAGGCCTGCAGAGTGTCTAGTTTTGAAGATACAGACTCTGCTAAGCAAAAGTGAACAGGGCCAAACTGGGCTTATTTCGCTGTGAAAGTGACATTTAGGCACGGAGTTGGAAAACCTTGTCTGAACCCCTCCATCCTTCCTGTAGCTGCTCAGACTCTGCTTCTCTGCCCCCAGCCAAGCTTATAGGCCTGCAGAGTGTCTAGTTTTGAAGATACAGACTCTGCTAAGCAAAAGTGAACAGGGCCAAACTGGGCTTATTTCGCTGTGAAATTTCGATGTCACTTTCACAGCGAAATAAGCCCAGTTTGGCCCTGTTCACTTTTGCTTAGCAGAGTCTGTATCTTCAAAACTAGACACTCTGCAGGCCTATAAGCTTGGCTGGGGGCAGAGAAGCAGAGTCTGAGCAGCTACAGGAAGGATGGAGGGGTTCAGACAAGGTTTTCCAACTCCGTGCCTAAATGTCACTTTCACAGCGAAATAAGCCCAGTTTGGCCCTGTTCACTTTTGCTTAGCAGAGTCTGTATCTTCAAAACTAGACACTCTGCAGGCCTATAAGCTTGGCTGGGGGCAGAGAAGCAGAGTCTGAGCAGCTACAGGAAGGATGGAGGGGTTCAGACAAGGTTTTCCAACTCCGTGCCTAAATGTCACTTTCACAGCGAAATAAGCCCAGTTTGGCCCTGTTCACTTTTGCTTAGCAGAGTCTGTATCTTCAAAACTAGACACTCTGCAGGCCTATAAGCTTGGCTGGGGGCAGAGAAGCAGAGTCTGAGCAGCTACAGGAAGGATGGAGGGGTTCAGACAAGGTTTTCCAACTCCGTGCCTAAATGTCACTTTCACAGCGAAATAAGCCCAGTTTGGCCCTGTTCACTTTTGCTTAGCAGAGTCTGTATCTTCAAAACTAGACACTCTGCAGGCCTATAAGCTTGGCTGGGGGCAGAGAAGCAGAGTCTGAGCAGCTACAGGAAGGATGGAGGGGTTCAGACAAGGTTTTCCAACTCCGTGCCTAAATGTCACTTTCACAGCGAAATAAGCCCAGTTTGGCCCTGTTCACTTTTGCTTAGCAGAGTCTGTATCTTCAAAACTAGACACTCTGCAGGCCTATAAGCTTGGCTGGGGGCAGAGAAGCAGAGTCTGAGCAGCTACAGGAAGGATGGAGGGGTTCAGACAAGGTTTTCCAACTCCGTGCCTAAATGTCACTTTCACAGCGAAATAAGCCCAGTTTGGCCCTGTTCACTTTTGCTTAGCAGAGTCTGTATCTTCAAAACTAGACACTCTGCAGGCCTATAAGCTTGGCTGGGGGCAGAGAAGCAGAGTCTGAGCAGCTACAGGAAGGATGGAGGGGTTCAGACAAGGTTTTCCAACTCCGTGCCTAAATGTCACTTTCACAGCGAAATAAGCCCAGTTTGGCCCTGTTCACTTTTGCTTAGCAGAGTCTGTATCTTCAAAACTAGACACTCTGCAGGCCTATATCAGCCCAATATCAATATCAGCCCAATATCAATATCAGCCCAATATCAGCATCAGCCCAATATCAGCATCAGCCCAATATCAGCATCAGCCCAATATCAGCATCAGCCCAATATCAGCATCAGCCCAATATCAGCATCAGCCCAATATCAGCATCAGCCCAATATCAGCATCAGCCCAATATCAGCATCAGCCCAATATCAGCATCAGCCCAATATCAGCATCAGCCCAATATCAGCATCAGCCCAATATCAGCATCAGCCCAATATCAGCATCAGCCCAATATCAGCATCAGCCCAATATCAGCATCAGCCCAATATCAGCATCAGCCCAATATCAGCATCAGCCCAATATCAGCATCAGCCCAATATCAGCATCAGCCCAATATCAGCATCAGCCCAATATCAGCATCAGCCCAATATCAGCATCAGCCCAATATCAGCATCAGCCCAATATCAGCATCAGCCCAATATCAGCATCAGCCCAATATCAGCATCAGCCCAATATCAGCATCAGCCCAATATCAGCATCAGCCCAATATCAGCATCAGCCCAATATCAGCATCAGCCCAATATCAGCATCAGCCCAATATCAGCATCAGCCCAATATCAGCATCAGCCCAATATCAGCATCAGCCCAATATCAGCATCAGCCCAATATCAGCATCAGCCCAATATCAGCATCAGCCCAATATCAGCATCAGCCCAATATCAGCATCAGCCCAATATCAGCATCAGCCCAATATCAGCATCAGCCCAATATCAGCATCAGCCCAATATCAGCATCAGCCCAATATCAGCATCAGCCCAATATCAGCATCAGCCCAATATCAGCATCAGCCCAATATCAGCATCAGCCCAATATCAGCATCAGCCCAATATCAGCATCAGCCCAATATCAGCATCAGCTGATATTATATCATATTGGGCTGCTTCTCTGCCCCCAGCCAAGCTTATAGGCCTGCAGAGTGTCTAGGGCTGATGCTGATATTGGGCTGATGCTGATATTGGGCTGATGCTGATATTGGGCTGATGCTGATATTGGGCTGATGCTGATATTGGGCTGATGCTGATATTGGGCTGATGCTGATATTGGGCTGATGCTGATATTGGGCTGATGCTGATATTGGGCTGATGCTGATATTGGGCTGATGCTGATATTGGGCTGATGCTGATATTGGGCTGATGCTGATATTGGGCTGATGCTGATATTGGGCTGATGCTGATATTGGGCTGATGCTGATATTGGGCTGATGCTGATATTGGGCTGATGCTGATATTGGGCTGATGCTGATATTGGGCTGATGCTGATATTGGGCTGATGCTGATATTGGGCTGATGCTGATATTGGGCTGATGCTGATATTGGGCTGATGCTGATATTGGGCTGATGCTGATATTGGGCTGATGCTGATATTGGGCTGATGCTGATATTGGGCTGATGCTGATATTGGGCTGATGCTGATATTGGGCTGATGCTGATATTGGGCTGATGCTGATATTGGGCTGATGCTGATATTGGGCTGATGCTGATATTGGGCTGATGCTGATATTGGGCTGATGCTGATATTGGGCTGATGCTGATATTGGGCTGATGCTGATATTGGGCTGATGCTGATATTGGGCTGATGCTGATATTGGGCTGATGCTGATATTGGGCTGATGCTGATATTGGGCTGATGCTGATATTGGGCTGATGCTGATATTGGGCTGATGCTGATATTGGGCTGATGCTGATATTGGGCTGATGCTGATATTGGGCTGATGCTGATATTGGGCTGATGCTGATATTGGGCTGATGCTGATATTGGGCTGATGCTGATATTGGGCTGATGCTGATATTGGGCTGATGCTGATATTGGGCTGATGCTGATATTGGGCTGATGCTGATATTGGGCTGATGCTGATATTGGGCTGATGCTGATATTGGGCTGATGCTGATATTGGGCTGATGCTGATATTGGGCTGATGCTGATATTGGGCTGATGCTGATATTGGGCTGATGCTGATATTGGGCTGATGCTGATATTGGGCTGATGCTGATATTGGGCTGATGCTGATATTGGGCTGATGCTGATATTGGGCTGATGCTGATATTGGGCTGATGCTGATATTGGGCTGATGCTGATATTGGGCTGATGCTGATATTGGGCTGATGCTGATATTGGGCTGATGCTGATATTGGGCTGATGCTGATATTGGGCTGATGCTGATATTGGGCTGATGCTGATATTGGGCTGATGCTGATATTGGGCTGATGCTGATATTGGGCTGATGCTGATATTGGGCTGATGCTGATATTGGGCTGATGCTGATATTGGGCTGATGCTGATATTGGGCTGATGCTGATATTGGGCTGATGCTGATATTGGGCTGATGCTGATATTGGGCTGATGCTGATATTGGGCTGATGCTGATATTGGGCTGATATTGATATTGGGCTGATATTGATATTGGGCTGATATAGGCCTGCAGAGTGTCTAGTTTTGAAGATACAGACTCTGCTAAGCAAAAGTGAACAGGGCCAAACTGGGCTTATTTCGCTGTGAAAGTGAGATTTAGGCACGGACTTGGAAAACCTTGTCTGAACCCCTCCATCCTTCCTGTAGCTGCTCAGACTCTGCTTCTCTGCCCCCAGCCAAGCTTATAGGCCTGCAGAGTGTCTAGTTTTGAAGATACAGACTCTGCTAAGCAAAAGTGAACAGGGCCAAACTGGGCTTATTTCGCTGTGAAAGTGACATTTAGGCACGGAGTTGGAAAACCTTGTCTGAACCCCTCCATCCTTCCTGTAGCTGCTCAGACTCTGCTTCTCTGCCCCCAGCCAAGCTTATAGGCCTGCAGAGTGTCTAGTTTTGAAGATACAGACTCTGCTAAGCAAAAGTGAACAGGGCCAAACTGGGCTTATTTCGCTGTGAAAGTGACATTTAGGCACGGAGTTGGAAAACCTTGTCTGAACCCCTCCATCCTTCCTGTAGCTGCTCAGACTCTGCTTCTCTGCCCCCAGCCAAGCTTATAGGCCTGCAGAGTGTCTAGTTTTGAAGATACAGACTCTGCTAAGCAAAAGTGAACAGGGCCAAACTGGGCTTATTTCGCTGTGAAAGTGACATTTAGGCACGGAGTTGGAAAACCTTGTCTGAACCCCTCCATCCTTCCTGTAGCTGCTCAGACTCTGCTTCTCTGCCCCCAGCCAAGCTTATAGGCCTGCAGAGTGTCTAGTTTTGAAGATACAGACTCTGCTAAGCAAAAGTGAACAGGGCCAAACTGGGCTTATTTCGCTGTGAAAGTGACATTTAGGCACGGAGTTGGAAAACCTTGTCTGAACCCCTCCATCCTTCCTGTAGCTACTCAGACTCTGCTTCTCTGCCCCCAGCCAAGCTTATAGGCCTGCAGAGTGTCTAGTTTTGAAGATACAGACTCTGCTAAGCAAAAGTGAACAGGGCCAAACTGGGCTTATTTCGCTGTGAAAGTGACATTTAGGCACGGAGTTGGAAAACCTTGTCTGAACCCCTCCATCCTTCCTGTAGCTGCTCAGACTCTGCTTCTCTGCCCCCAGCCAAGCTTATAGGCCTGCAGAGTGTCTAGTTTTGAAGATACAGACTCTGCTAAGCAAAAGTGAACAGGGCCAAACTGGGCTTATTTCGCTGTGAAAGTGACATTTAGGCACGGAGTTGGAAAACCTTGTCTGAACCCCTCCATCCTTCCTGTAGCTGCTCAGACTCTGCTTCTCTGCCCCCAGCCAAGCTTATAGGCCTGCAGAGTGTCTAGTTTTGAAGATACAGACTCTGCTAAGCAAAAGTGAACAGGGCCAAACTGGGCTTATTTCGCTGTGAAAGTGACATTTAGGCACGGAGTTGGAAAACCTTGTCTGAACCCCTCCATCCTTCCTGTAGCTGCTCAGACTCTGCTTCTCTGCCCCCAGCCAAGCTTATAGGCCTGCAGAGTGTCTAGTTTTGAAGATACAGACTCTGCTAAGCAAAAGTGAACAGGGCCAAACTGGGCTTATTTCGCTGTGAAAGTGACATTTAGGCACGGAGTTGGAAAACCTTGTCTGAACCCCTCCATCCTTCCTGTAGCTGCTCAGACTCTGCTTCTCTGCCCCCAGCCAAGCTTATAGGCCTGCAGAGTGTCTAGTTTTGAAGATACAGACTCTGCTAAGCAAAAGTGAACAGGGCCAAACTGGGCTTATTTCGCTGTGAAAGTGACATTTAGGCACGGAGTTGGAAAACCTTGTCTGAACCCCTCCATCCTTCCTGTAGCTGCTCAGACTCTGCTTCTCTGCCCCCAGCCAAGCTTATAGGCCTGCAGAGTGTCTAGTTTTGAAGATACAGACTCTGCTAAGCAAAAGTGAACAGGGCCAAACTGGGCTTATTTCGCTGTGAAAGTGACATTTAGGCACGGAGTTGGAAAACCTTGTCTGAACCCCTCCATCCTTCCTGTAGCTGCTCAGACTCTGCTTCTCTGCCCCCAGCCAAGCTTATAGGTGAAGAATCTGTTCTACAAAGGAGAGAGTGCTTTTACTCTCCCCATAGAGCATAAACAGACGTTAAATACTTAGACTAGAAAATACTCAGGCAAAAATACGGAGCATGAAGTCAACAGCAGAGACAGGCAGATGAAGGTTCCGGAGTTCCATTTTATTTGCAGAGTTCAATACAGCATCAGCCATGGGGACAGAGCCCCATGGGTCCTTCAGCCTCTCGGCTTCCAGACTAACACACGTACAGATAGGCATTTACAGTAGACCTTTATACAACTGAAAGCAGAGACAAAGGTGGTCTCAGGTTACCCAAACCCCCTTCGTCCCAAATTGTCCCCATATATGGTCACCAGGAAGCCCAGTGCTAGGAGGCACAGTAGGTGTCCTAACATGCAAGCCTACCAAGCGACACCCAACCATTTGTTAGTGGTCATCAAGCCACTGGCTATTCTGAGATTCCTAGCCACTGTGTCCTGACTTGTCTGCCCTGCTGAAAGAAAATGTAATGTCACACTACACTAAACAGTTGTTTAAGCTATCTTAGTGTTAATTGTGATTTCCAGATACATCAGACCTCCCTTTGAGGCAACCATGCCTCATAAAAACGAATATGGAAACACAATTGACCCTCGTCCTCCCTTTGGCACTGACTGGAACACAACAAATATGACACAAAGAAATCAACAATTACAGTAGAATTCAAAAATGGCTTACAAACTTCTAGGCATTCAAATCACATAACTCGTTACCAGTGTTCTCAATCCATTACAGTATTATCATCGGTGTGCTTATAGAACTCCCCTCTGTGTTCAATTTAATTTCAGGCTAAAACATTACATAGGAAATACAATGAATAAAAATAAGTAAGTAAGTAAATAGTAAAAAATACATTCCAGCCCGAAAACCACAGTAAGAATCTCTCTTACACACTAACAACTTCTCTGTACTGTAATCAACACTTTTAACCTTTACATAACTCAAAACATGATCATTGGCATAAATGATAACCCGTAAACATATATCTGACATTTAAACACAATACACCGTCGCTGTATCCAACCCCTTTTGCTTCACTCCAAAGCACCCAATTATTGAATACAAAGTGTGTTACAGTTCTTCAAACTTTACATCTGATGCTCTTAGCATCAGTTAATGTTAAGGATAAATTTTACCATAGTCATTCATAAAATGATTCATTTTTGTTTAGTTAACTCATCTTTTTAGGACATGCAGAAATCATCTATAATTATTTCAACACTCTAGATTCCCCAAGGCTCGTACAAATAACAGCACTGTTACCACCGGCGACCATAAACCCTACCCCCTTCCCATTTAAAAGAGCTGTATGTTTTTCCAGATCCCGTGCATGCTACTATTATTCACTTACGTTAAAATCCTAGAGTAATTTATATAACTTTAGAGTTTTCCCCACATGTCATAGCAGAAATACTTTCGTTGACTTTTCCCATTCACAAATTTATTCGAACAAAAATAAGAACGTTATGCACAATTAGGATGATTAATACTTATGCGTACGACAGGAGCGCTGTCTTTCGCCTGACAAAGAGACATCTAACTAATTGTACTCCGGTAAATATTTCTATTCAGCTCCAAATCTCCCTTAGGCATATCATCCCCATTAAGCCAACTTCTCTAATTAAATACCTGACACATAAAATCAACACACATGCCCATTATATGTTGAACTAGACAAACGTAAACATACATTTGGAATCAAATGGAACGATATCCATCTGATATAATAGAATCTTCTGTAACGTTTCTTCTCCTTTTGTCTCACCTTCGATGTTCATCATCAGCCAGCGCACACGGGCCAAACGAGGTTGTGATTGTGCAGTACACTTATGCACCGCATGGCGTAGGCCGCTCTGTTGTCGAGAGTTGCCCTTTGTCCGAAAACTTTCATTCTGATCCGAATTCACTTTCATCACCTCCTCCCTTTCAGTCATGATAATACAACATGACTAAAAAACGAGAAAGTGAATCAGTGCCATCACAGGAGCATGTAGGCCTCTGCGAGGCAGAAACCTGCGATTCGCCGCGTTGCGAGCTTGTAGATCAGCTCTGTCGAGCCGCTGAATGGAACGAAGCCACGACGCCTCGCCGCTGGCGCCTGCCGAGACGCGCCGAGAAGAGTCAATGAAGTGAACGCCTCCCTTGGACCGCAGACCGCCGATGAACGCCCTCGGGCCGGGGCACGTTGTGCTCCGTAGCACCCCTCTCCCCGCCGTCCAGCCGCCGAGCACCGCCTCTGGTCACGATCGCCGAGAGCATCACGCCGTTGCCCATCGCCGCTCCTCGGTGCAGGCCGCCTCCGTCGTGGTGGTGATGAATGAAACCCCCCCCACCGCGCCGGGCAGGCCGTCGCCATTGTCTCGCTGGTTCGACTGCAGTGCGCATAGCGCCGTCGTCGTCGCCGTTCCCCTCCGTCCAAAAAAAAAACCGACCGAAATATCTATTAGACTGAATTGTCAATTGTCCACTGGTTCTCACGCCTGACGCAAAAATGCATCAACACGACCGAGCTCGGCACCACTTTGAAGAATCTGTTCTACAAAGGAGAGAGTGCTTTTACTCTCCCCATAGAGCATAAACAGACGTTAAATACTTAGACTAGAAAATACTCAGGCAAAAATACGGAGCATGAAGTCAACAGCAGAGACAGGCAGATGAAGGTTCCGGAGTTCCATTTTATTTGCAGAGTTCAATACAGCATCAGCCATGGGGACAGAGCCCCATGGGTCCTTCAGCCTCTCGGCTTCCAGACTAACACACGTACAGATAGGCATTTACAGTAGACCTTTATACAACTGAAAGCAGAGACAAAGGTGGTCTCAGGTTACCCAAACCCCCTTCGTCCCAAATTGTCCCCATATATGGTCACCAGGAAGCCCAGTGCTAGGAGGCACAGTAGGTGTCCTAACATGCAAGCCTACCAAGCGACACCCAACCATTTGTTAGTGGTCATCAAGCCACTGGCTATTCTGAGATTCCTAGCCACTGTGTCCTGACTTGTCTGCCCTGCTGAAAGAAAATGTAATGTCACACTACACTAAACAGTTGTTTAAGCTATCTTAGTGTTAATTGTGATTTCCAGATACATCAGAATGTGATGGATATTTTATAGACATGGACACGTATATATCAATCAGTTGATATTTTAAATAGACAGTTGACACACAGTGTCAGTGTGCACAGGACACAGAACTAAGTTAAGACATGCAATACTCTGTGTGTGTGTGTGTGCCAACTGCTTTAGAGTTATTTACAGCTAGTCCGTAAAAACAAAGCCTTTTGTTAAGAATGCGGCCAGGCACCCCAGGGGTCTGGGTGCTGCTTCTAATCTTGGTAACATCTCAAACTGCTAACCAACAGCTGTGTATGTGTGCAGGGAGCTCCAAGCTCTCTGCTTCTTCTCTGCTCCAGAATTGACATGAATCTACACTGTGTATTTGTGCTTAATCATTTAGACTGGTTAACAATATAGTTTGAACAATTTCATTACATGTGTTCGGCATACTTCATATATAGTATAGATATTGAATTAGTCTTATTTGGTATAAAACATAGAGTGACACATGAGCTGCATGCCATGTGTATGTCCCGCCTCCTCCTTGACCGGAAGAGCCTATGAGTTTCCAGGGAGGGGGGCGGGACTTAGAAGTTAGTAAATACTTGGACGCAGTGAAACTTCTAGAGAGTCCACACTGATTAGCTATGATGTGACTCCATGTATTTCACGGGGCCTTCCGCCCGTGGAAAGCCTTGTACTGAGTTATTCTGTTCAATAAAGCTGATCAGAATGTGACGACAACCTGCTGGTTTTCTCCTTTCTTCCTTCGACGACCATCACTGCTAACGACACAATTTGGGTAACTTGGTGCTAAATATACATCATAA
Organism: Electrona antarctica; assembly: GCF_951216825.1. Lineage (NCBI taxonomy): Eukaryota > Metazoa > Chordata > Actinopteri > Myctophiformes > Myctophidae > Electrona > Electrona antarctica. The sequence goes on along the minus strand of NW_027638424.1, from coordinate 22,342 downwards.
ATGGCGCCCAATGGACTGGAGGAAGATGGTGTAGTTTCTATGCCACGCTGAACGGACCTGCGACCTGCTGGGGGTCACTTTTGTGGCTCTGTGTCGTGGCGGTGATGGGGTGATCGAGGTGAGTTGGGGTGAAGAGGGGGGTCGTCTGCTCAGTGGCAACGCGTGTTTTCATTCACCATTGTTATTTTTTCTGTAAACGCCAGGCGAGCTAGTCATAAACTTGTCTTTATCCCTTTGAAATTCATTTTTTACGACAATTAAGTACTTTCCTACTTCTTGATAGTCCGTCGTCAAGTGATGGCTGTCATGAAGCATTCCTGGCCAATGTGCAGAAGATGTAGGTCTTTTAAATCTATGTAATTATTGCCTTCTGCTTCGAATAGAAGCGTGGATTCTGATATCCCTTATAGGTTAAGGCAGTTGCAAACTGGACGCGTTTTTCGGGGAAACCGGGAGGCGCGCCTGGTGTGCGATTGTCTTTCATGTCCACTTGCTGTTTGCGTGGCTGCTCTCGTATTAAATGGAAGTGCACAATATTTGGACGGTTTTGTGCGTTCCTGAGGGCAAGCCGAAGGTGTTTAGTAGGATAACTGGGCCCTACGTTGCTGGGTGTATGGAATAGTAGTCTGCTTTTGGATTATTAATATTAATATTTATTGATATTATTCTTCTGAGATTATTGTCGGACTACGCAAGGCCCAGTAAGACGAGCCGGCGTGCGTATTGCAAAACAGGGATTTTGTGACGTATATATATATACGAGGCATATGTGCGCGCACTTCGACGTGTGCGTGTTTTTTCTTACATTGCTGCTGGGGGAAATGTGCGGGCGTATGGGGATTATTTTTATTAGATTAATTGTGGTTCCTGTTTTGTGCTGATGGATATTTTATAGACATGGACACGTATATATCAATCAGTTGATATTTTAATAGACAGTTGACACACAGTGTCAGTTTGCACAGGACACAAGAGGAGCTCTGTAAGTTGAAACTTGGTGACTAGCACAGAGTAAAAACGGCTTAGAGCTATTTACAGCCAGTCTGTAAAAACAAGGCCTTTTGTTAAGAATGCGGCCAGGCACCCCAGGGGGTCTGGGTGCTGTCTCTAATCTTGCTTAGTTATTTACAATCAGCTAAAACACCCCAGGAGGGACGGGGGTTCTGTTTCTGACTATAGGAACCGCTCCTATCTCAAACTGCTAATCCAACAGCTGTGCACGTGTGTGTGGCAGAGAGCTTCTGCTCTCTGCTCCAGAATTGATGAATCTACACTGTGTATTTGTGCTTAATCATTTAGACTGGTTAACAATATAGTTTGAACAATTTCATTACATGTGTTCGGCATACTTCATATATAGTATAGATATTGAATTAGTCTTATTTGGTATAAAACATAGAGTGACACATGAGCTGCATGCCATGTGTATGTCCCGCCTCCTCCTTGACCGGAAGAGCCTGTGAGTTTCCAGGGAGGGGGGCGGGACTTAGAAGTTAGTAAATACTTGGACGCAGTGAAACTTCTAGAGAGTCCACACTGATTAGCTATGATGTGACTCCATGTATTTCACGGGGCCTTCCGCCCGTGGAAAGCCTTGTACTGAGTTATTCTGTTCAATAAAGCTGATCAGAATGTGACGACAACCTGCTGGTCTTCTCCTTTCTTCCTTCGACGACCATCACTGCTAACGACACAATTTGGGTAACTTGGTGCTAAATATACATCATAAATGGAGCCCAACGGACTGGAGGAATGATGGTGTATAGTTTCTATGCCACGCTGAACGGACCTGCGACCTGCTGGGGGTCACTTTTGTGGCTCTGTGTCGTGGCGGTGATGGGGTGATCGAGGTGAGTTGGGGTGAAGAGGGGGGTCGTCTGCTCAGTGACAACGCGTGTTTTCATTCACCATTGTTTTATTTTTTCTGTAAACGCCAGGCGAGCTAGTCATAAACTTGTCTTTATCCCTTTGAAATTCATTTTTTACGACAATTAAGTACTTTCCTACTTCTTGATAGTCCGTCGTCAAGTGATGGCTGTCATGAAGCATTCCTGGCCAATGTGCAGAGGATGTAGGTTTTTTAAATCTATGTTATTATTGCCTTCTGCTTCGAATAGAAGCGTGGATTCTGATATCCCTTATAGGTTAAGGCAGTTGCAAACTGGACGCGTTTTTCGGGGAGACCGGGAGGCGCGCCTGGTGTGCGATTGTCTTTCATGTCCACTTGCTGTTTGCGTGGCTGCTCTCATTTTAAATGGAAGTGCACAATATTTGGACGGTTTTGTGCGTTCCTGAGGGCAAGCCGAAGGTGTTTAGTAGGATAACTGGGCCCTACGTTGCTGGGTGTATGGAATAGTAGTCTGCTTTTGGATTATTAATATTAATATTTATTAATATTGTTCTTCTGGGATTATTGTCGGACTACGCAAGGCCCAGTAAAACGAGCCGGCGTGCGTATTGCAAAACAGGGATTTTGTGACGTATATATATATACGAGGCATATGTGCGCGCACTTCGACGTGTGCGTGTTTTTTCCTGCATTGCTGCTGGGGGAAATGTGCGGGCGTATGGGGATTATTTTTATTAGATTAATTGTGGTTCCTTTGTGCCTGTGCTGTTTTCTCCGTGCGCGGTGGTTTTGTGGGAGAACACGTTGTGCGTTGATGTTTAGATAGGGTGAGATCTCTTATTTTTGTCTGTGGTTCGTTATGGGACCGTATGGTGGCGGGGGGTTTCTCCGGGGGAACCCCCCCTGTTTTCTGAAGTGTTTAAACTTTAATATTGTTTTTCGTTTGCGTTGTGGCTACGTTCCCTGTGATGTCTGTGATGTGGGGGACGTGCTGATTCGTTTTCGATATGTTTGTCATCTGTAGCAGGATTCACGACGACTTGTTGAGATCTTGTTATTATTGTTTGGTCGACGGCCATGTTTTTACCCAGGAGGCCTTTGCGGTTTTTCTGGCCGTGCTGTTTTTTCCCGGTCGAGGGGGGGGTGTCTTGTTTCTTTTTAGACTCTCTTCAGACTTCCGGTATGTGATGCGGACTGTTTGTGCTTTTTATTTTTCACTTTCCCAGTTACAGGGAATGTGGGGATGTAGAATGCTTGAACTAGAAGCGTTGTTTCTAAACTTGGGCTGGTTTTCTGTCAGCAGCTCTTGTTAAAGTTGTTCCCTTACGCCCGCTGCGTGCGTGCGCGTGTGCGTGTGGGTGTGCGCTCTTTCGGCGCTGTTTTATTTTCTTTGGGGACTTTGAGTGACAGTTTATCTTTGGCTTGACAAAGCCTATGGTTTTGGCGTGCATGCGTGCGTGCATGTGCCTTGAGTGCGTGGTACGTCTGTGATATGCGTGCGACGGTGTGACTGTACTGTACGTGTGTACTTGTGGATGGTTGTTTATGGTGCGTGCGTGCCTGTGCCTTGCGTGGGTGCGTCTGATGAGTGCGTGATGAGTATGTATGACTGTACTCAATGTGTGTGGTGCGTGCCTGTGCCTGTGCGTGGGTGCGTGATGGATGCGTGTGTCAGTTGATCTGTTCTACTGACTATATGACTGTACTGAGGGTGATGTTATGGATGGCGTAGCACTGTTTTCTGTGATGATCTGATTCTTGTCATGAGCCATGTTGGTCATGGCTCAAGGGGGGAGTAATAGGTTAATACATTTATGAACAAACTAGATAAATGAACGAAATTAATAGGAGGTTAACAAATAAACTGGATGCATGAACAAACTGGATGCATGAACTAAATTAGATAAGGGAACTATAATATGGCTATTCATGTACGTTAGAGTGTACAAATGTATAAGAGTGAAATTATATTTGAGAAATTATTTAAAGTGCATTTATGGACATTTTCTGTGTTAAAATGTGGAGCTAAGAGTAACCATTGGGCATATAGTAACCACGATAGCGAGTCTATTAACTTCACTGTAGGAATATGGTGTGGGGTTAGGCCCTGGTGAAAATAGTAGCTATAATAGGGTGTTACCTCATTTTTGATCAGAGACTGTTTAAAGGTAGATTTACTTTTTTCTTAAATGAATAATATAGATATTACAGTAGGGAGATTCATTTAAATTTTGACGGAGACAACAGCTCAGTCTATTTTTGTTGTCTTGTGCTCAAAAACTCAGAGATTGGGCACAATTAAGGTTTAAAAAAAAATGTGGGTTCAATTTGGGGGTCCGAATAAAATTTAGAAGGTAAATGACAAATGCATCTCAAATTGGAAATGGTTACATTTAGGTAAAAGTTAGGTATAGGTTAATTAGGGATTGTTAAAAATACAGTTCTTATTAGTAAAATTTATATATAGTTCTGCGTGAGTAATTTGATTCTGGGACAAAAACAGTTGCTTAGGGTGAACTCAGTATGGGGTTGGTTGTATGCAAATGAGTGTGTGGGTGATGGGGTAACTATTCCCCCATGTGTGTGTGTGTGTGTGTGTGTGAGATTGTGTCACAGAGTGAGAGAGTCTCCTTCTCCTATTGCAATGGAAGACAAATATTACTTCCACCTTGTTTGTTTGAGTGCATGAGTGAGTGAAACGACTGTGTGAAATGAGTGAGTTTGAAGGGTTGGAAAATAATACTACTAAACAGTGGTAGTATTCTTGAATCAACTCTGTATGAGAGGCCAGGGAACTTCTCATTGAAAAAAGGCGTAGCAATGGTAGACTTGTCTACGGTTGATCTTTTTTATTTTGGTGGTGGATTTATGGCTTGGTACACCTGTCACAGGTGTCAGAAGAAACGTATGTTTGCCAGGCCATATGAAGCTTGAGTTTGGGGTAGGCACCAGCCAGGGGTTCCAATGAGAAGGTCACACAAGCCTGAGAGTGTTTGTAGTGTGAATGAAATCGAGAATTGATTGAGAATAATGTATGTGTGAGTGAATTAATGGTTGAATGTACTTCATACTAGACTTACTTAATTCAAGAAGGTTCTAGCTATGTCCGGTGAAATATTGCTAGTAGAAGCCATTCTAAAAGTGATAGTTAAATGAGTAAATACATACAGAGCTACGTGTGAGGAATTGCAATGACAATTTTAGCATGCTCTGACGGAATGTGCTTTTAGGGAAAGAGGGGGAGAGAGCTAAAATCCCTTCTCACCCTAAATAGTTTTAAGATAGAGAGCTTTAGGGCCAGGTGTGGACATCCTGTCCCTTCCTTATCTCCTATCACTGTCTGTTTTAAAAGACCCACTGAGCTGTCCTGCAGGCAGCTATTTATTGGGGGTGCTATTTAGAGAAACAGATGGGACAGTGTTTGAAGAACAGGAGTGAAGAATGACTGATTGACCAATGACATGCAATGACATGTACACAAAGTGATGTCTGCTTTTGGAGTCTGATGTCAAGAGTAGATCGTAAGGACTACAGTTTCAAGGGAGGGTATTATGGTGTGAATTTGAAGTATTGGCTTTAGTTAATAGTGCCTGTTTGTGTGTCGGGTGATGAAGGCGACGGCTGACAGCCTTACTACATAACGGTGATCACAGGAATTCGTAACCCTGTGTTCTGAGCACGACTAGCTGGTAACATGACGGAGGGGGAGTTGACCCATATCTCTAGGAGTGGAGGTTTCAGCCGAGGGATGATCACCCACGGTTGAACCTTTCAGGGTTAAAGCAATGTACCCCTCAGCTTAATCACCTGTCCTGCCCTATCATCAATACATTTGGTGACTTGACATCAGTGAATTTAGTTAGTTCAGTGACACTATTTATGGCTCTCATGTAATAGTCTCATTGTAATCTCTCAACACCATGGTTATTACATTCCCTGGCCATGCCAGAACTAGGGAGATTAGCAAAAGAATGAGATTAAGGCCAGAGAGGTCATCTTGAGTAGCTTGTAGTGTCAACAATATCCTAATGAATGATTGGGGATATTTGTAGTGGGAGCCTGTATTTATTCCTTCAATAGGTGTGGAAGAGAGGAGTCCATCCATGGATTCCTGAAGGTGTCGAAAGTGACATCTGACTGCACCAAAAGGATCACGGAGAGACCACCAGGTCTAGATGATGTCAACGGTGACATCTGAACAGCCAACAGGAGGTCATCCCGAGGGCAGAGAGTCCAGGGGGGTGTGTCTGCGGCAGCTGTCTACACAACACTACGAGAACAGCGACAGAGGAGCTCCTAACTCAGCTTCTACCGTCGGAAATCAACAGCAGGTGACTTTCACAGACCTGTGTTCGCTACAGGAGAGGTCCAAGGGAGGCTACGGCCCACGGGCCGGTGCCAACTGCGTTCCTGCTACAGGAGCGTTTCAATGCTTTTGCTGTCATGATTGACATGACTAAGCAACAAGCTGTCCACTAAGAGCCTTGTGATTGCTCGAGGAGAATCTGCAGTCCACTCGAGCCTTGTGATGCTCAAAGTGAGTTCTACTGAGTTCTACTGCTGACTGCAGTTAAGCTGTGGTTCACGTGTGTGCTGTGACAACAAGCATATGGTGACAACGGTCTGCTTCAAACCTACAGATCTGAGAGCTATGTGCGAGCTCTGAGAATCAAGAAGGAGGTTCCAAGCGTTTTTATTCTATAGGCGAAAAAATAATTGTGGGAACCGTTTCCTACGGCGCGTTGAACGTCTGAACAATTTGCGTCATGAGAAAAAATCGTGGTTCATCTGAATTGTGATTAATGTTGGAAAATGTTGTTCTAATGTTTGTATGTTGTATTCTGTGCTGACATAGGTCAAAGTAGATATAACAAGGTACTGAAATAGTACTGTTAAAGGGATGTTTGTTTTTATGATTAACCATTTTGTCATGCTATGAGTGTTAACTTTTCATTTACAGGATGTAACCAATATAGGAATTTGATTTAGTCTAAAATAGGATTTCAGTTAAAGGACAGGTATTTGAATGTAATCAATATAGGAATTTGATTTAGTCTAAATAGGATTTCAGTTAAATAAGGAGTTTAATTTCTGTTTTAAATATGGTTCAGTTTCAGGTCTGTATAAGAGATACAACAGAACAAGCCCCATGCTTGTTCGGTTCTAATTTGATACAATTTAGGTAGTTAACAAGATGCTTCTGTGTCCAGGGAGGTCTATCACGTTGTACTATGGTTTAATGATTAATTTTGAATTTTGGAAAGAGAAATATTTTTGGCAATTTATTTTTGGAAAAATTAATTAGGCAGGTTATGACTTATGATGCTGTTATGGTATTGCAACAGGCGTAAGAGCCTGTTGAGGGAGGATGTGATGGATATTTTATAGACATGGACACGTATATATCAATCAGTTGATATTTTAATAGACAGTTGACACACAGTGTCAGTTTGCACAGGACACAAGAGGAGCTCTGTAAGTTGAAACTTGGTGACTAGCACAGAGTAAAAACGGCTTAGAGCTATTTACAGCCAGTCTGTAAAAACAAGGCCTTTTGTTAAGAATGCGGCCAGGCACCCCAGGGGGTCTGGGTGCTGTCTCTAATCTTGCTTAGTTATTTACAATCAGCTAAAACACCCCAGGAGGGACGGGGGTTCTGTTTCTGACTATAGGAACCGCTCCTATCTCAAACTGCTAATCCAACAGCTGTGCACGTGTGTGTGGCAGAGAGCTTCTGCTCTCTGCTCCAGAATTGATGAATCTACACTGTGTATTTGTGCTTAATCATTTAGACTGGTTAACAATATAGTTTGAACAATTTCATTACATGTGTTCGGCATACTTCATATATAGTATAGATATTGAATTAGTCTTATTTGGTATAAAACATAGAGTGACACATGAGCTGCATGCCATGTGTATGTCCCGCCTCCTCCTTGACCGGAAGAGCCTGTGAGTTTCCAGGGAGGGGGGCGGGACTAAGAAGTTAGTAAATACTTGGACGCAGTGAAACTTCTAGAGAGTCCACACTGATTAGCTATGATGTGACTCCATGTATTTCACGGGGCCTTCCGCCCGTGGAAAGCCTTGTACTGAGTTATTCTGTTCAATAAAGCTGATCAGAATGTGACGACAACCTGCTGGTCTTCTCCTTTCTTCCTTCGACGACCATCACTGCTAACGACACAATTTGGGTAACTTGGTGCTAAATATACATCAGTGCCTGTGCTGTTTTCTCCGTGCGCGGTGGTTTTGTGGGAGGACACGTTGTGCGTTGATGTTTAGATAGGGTGAGATCTCTTATTTTTGTCTGTGGTTCGTTATGGGACCGTATTTGCACCTTCATGAAGTGCACCTTTCTGAAGTGTTTAAACTTTAATATTGTTTTTCGTTTGCGTTGTGGTTACGTTCCCTGTGATGTCTGTGATGTGGGGGACGTGCTGATTCGTTTTCGATATGTTTGTCGTCTGTAGCAGGATTCACGACGACTTGTTGAGATCATGTTATTATTGTTTGGTTGCGGCCATGTTTTTACCCAGGAGGCCTTTGCGGTTATTCTGCGTGCCTGTCTGGGGCTATAGAGCGGCCGTGCTCTCTTTGTTCCCGGTCGAGAGGGGGGGGTGTCTTGTTTCTTTTTAGACTCTCTTCACACTTCCGGTATGTGATGCGGACTGTTTATGCTTTTTATTTTTCACTTTCCCAGCTACAGGGAATGTGGGGATGTAGAATGCTTGAACTAGAAGCGTTGTTTCTAAACTTGGGCTGGTTTTCTGTCAGCAGCTCTTGTTAAAGTTGTTCCCTTACGCCCGCTGCGTGCGTGCGCGTGTGCATGTGGGTGTGCGCTCTTTCGGCGCTGTTTTATTTTCTTTGGGGACTTTGAGTGACAGTTTATCTTTGGCTTGACAAAGCCTATGGTTTTGTTGTGCATGCGTGCGTGCATGTGCCTTGAGTGCGTGGTACGTCTGTGATATGCGTGCGACGGTGTGACTGTACTGTACGTGTGTGCTTGTGGATGGTTGTTTATGGTGCGTGCGTGCCTGTGCCTTGCGTGGGAGCGTCTGATGAGTGCGTGATGAGTATGTATGACTGTACTCAATGTGTGTAGTGCGTGCCTGTGCCTGTGCGTGGGTGCGTGATGGATGCGTGTGTCGGTTGATCTGTTCTACTGACTGTGTGCCTGTACTGAGAGTGATGTTATGGATGGCGTAGCACTGTTTTCTGTGATGATCAGATTCTTGTCATGAGCCATGATGGGTCATGGCTCAGGGGGGAGTAATGGGTTAATACATTTATGAACAAACTAGATAAATGAACGAAATTAATAGGAGGTTAACAAATAAACTGGATGCATGAACTAAATTAGATAAGGGAACTATAATATGGCTATTCATGTACATTAGAGTGTACACATATAAAGGAGTGTGAAATGATATTTGAGAAATTATTTAAAGTGCATTTATGGACATTTTCTGTGTTAAAATGTGGGGCTAAGAGTAACCATTGGGCATATAGTAACCACGATAGCGAGTCTATTAACTTCACTGTAGGAATATGGTGTGGGGTTAGGCCCGGGTGAACATAGTAGCTATAATGATAGGGTGTTACCTCATTTTTGATCAGTGACTGTTTAAAGGTGGATTGACTTTTTTCTTAAATGAATAATATAGATATTACAGTAGGGAGGTTCATTTAAATTTTGACGGAGACAACAGCTCAGTCTATTTTTGTTGTCTTGTGCTCAAAAACTCAGAGATTGGGGACAATTAAGGTTTAAAAAATGTGGGTTCAATTTGGGGGTCCGAATAAAATTTAGAAGGTAAATGACAAATGCATCTCAAATTGGAAATGGTTACATTTAGGTAAAAGTTAGGTATAGGTTAATTAGGGATTGTTAAAAATACAGTTCTCATTAGTAAAATTTATATATAGTTCTGCGTGAGTAATTTGATTCTGGGACAAAAACAGTTGCTTAGGGTGAACTCAGTATGGGGTTGGTTGTATGCAAATGAGTGTGTGGGTGATGGGGTAACTATTCCCATGCATGTGTGTGTGTGTGTGTGTGTGTGTGTGAGATTGTGTCACAGAGTTTACAGGCCAGGGAACTTTTCATTGAAAAAAGGCATAGCAATGGTAGACTTGTCTACGGTTGATCTTTTTTATTTTGGTGGTGGATTTATGGTTTGGTACACCTTGAGTGTCAGAAGAAACGTATGTTTGCCAGGCCATATGAAGCTTGAGTTTGGGGTAGACACCAGCCAGGGGTTCAATGAGAAGGTCACACAAGCCTGAGAGTGTTTGTAGTGTGAATGAAATCGAGAATTGATTGAGAATAATGTATGTGTGAGTGAATGGATGATTGAATGTACTTCATACTAGACTTAATTCAAGAAGGTTCTAGCTATGTCCGGTGAAATATTGCTAGTAGAAGCCATTCTAAAAGTGATAGTTAAATGAGTAAATACATACAGAGCTACGTGTGAGGAATTGCAATGACAATTTTAGCATGCTCTGACGGAATGTGCTTTTAGGGAAAGAGGGGGAGAGAGCTAAAATCCCTTCTCACCCTAAATAGTCTTAAGATAGAGAGCTTTAGGGCCAGGTGTGGACATCCTGTCCCTTCCTTATCTCCTATCACTGTCTGTTTTAAAAGACCCACTGAGCTGTCCTGCAGGCAGCTATTTATTGGGGGTGCTATTTAGAGAAACAGATGGGACAGTGTTTGAAGAACAGGAGTGAAGAATGACTGATTGACCAATGACATGCAATGACATGTACACAAAGTGATGTCTGCTTTTGGAGTCTGATGTCAAGAGTAGATCGTAAGGACTACAGTTTCAAGGGAGGGTATTATGGTGTGAATTTGAAGTATTGGCTTTAGTTAATAGTGCCTGTTTGTGTGTAGGGTGATGAAGGCGACGGCTGACAGCCTTACTACATAACGGTGATCACAGGAATTCGTAACCCTGTGTTCTGAGCACGACTAGCTGGTAACATGACGGAGGGGGAGTTGACCCATATCTCTAGGAGTGGAGGTTTCAGCCGGGGGATGATCACCCACGGTTGAACCTTTCAGGGTTAAAGCAATGTACCCCTCAGCTTAATCACCTGTCCTGCCCTATCATCAATACGTTTGGTGACATGACATCAGTGAATTTAGATAGTTCAGTGACACTATTATGGCTCTCATTTAATGGTCTCATTGTAATCTCTATACATTCCTTTGCCATGCCAGAACTAGGGAGGTTAGCAAAGAGAATGAGATTAATGCCAGAGAGGTCATCTTAGTGACCAGTAGCTTGTAGTGTCATCAATATCCCAAGAAATTATTGGGGATATTTGTAGTGGGAGCCTGTATTTCTTCCTTCAATAGGTGTGGAAGAGAGGAGTCCATTCATGGATTCCTGAAGGTGTCGAAAGTGACATCTGACTGCACCAAAAGGATCACGGAGAGACCACCAGGTCTCCAAGAGGTCAACGGTGACATCTGAACAGCGCCTACAAAATGGTCATCCCGAGGGCAGAGAGTCCAGGGGGGTGTCTGCAGGCAGCTGTGACAACAGCGACAGAGGAGCTCCTAACTCAGCTTCTACCGTCGGAAATCAACAGCAGGTGACTTTCACAGACCTGTGTTCGCTACAGGAGAGGTCCAAGGGAGGCTACGGCCCACGGGCCGGTGCAAACTGGTTCTCCTTCTGCACTAGGAGGGAGGAGAGGTCCAAGGGAGACCGTTCCAATGTTCGTATACAATGAAGAAGAGGAGCGTTCCTGCTACAGGAGCGTTTCAATGCTTTTGCTGTCATGATTGACATGACTAAGCAATAAGCTGTCCACTAAGAGCCTTGTGATGCTCAAAGTGAGTTCTACTGAGTTCTACTGCTGACTGCAGTTAAGCTGTGGTTCACGTGTGTGCTGTGACAACAAGCATATGGTGACAACGGTCTGCTTCAAACCTACAGATCTGAGAGCTATGTGCTAGCTCTGAGAATCAAGAAGGATGTTCCAAGCGTTTTTATTCTATAGGCGAAAAAATAATTGTGGGAACCGTTTCCTACGGCGCGTTGAACGTCTGAACAATTTGCGTCATGAGAAAAAATCGTGGTTCATCTGCATGGTGATTAATGTTGGAAAATGTTGTTCTAATGTTTGTATGTTGTATTCTGTGCTGACATAGGTCAAAGTAGATATAACAAGGTACTGAAATAGTACTGTTAAAGGGATGTTTGTTTTTATGATTAACCATTTTGTCATGCTATGAGTGTTAACTTTTCAATTACAGGTATTTGTATTCAATCAATATAGGAATTTGATTTAGTCTAAACAGGATGTAACCAATATAGGAATTTGATGTAGTCTAAATAGGATTTCAGTTAAATAAGGAGTTTAATTTCTGTTTTAAATATGGTTCAGTTTCAGGTCTGTCATACAAGACAACAGAACAAGCCCCATGCTTGTTCGGTTCTAATTTGATACAATTTAGGTAGTTAACAAGAGGCTTCTGTGTCCAGGGAGGTCTATCACGTTGTACTATGGTTTAATGATTAATTTTGAATTTTGGAAAAAGAAATATTTTTGGCAATTTATTTTTGGAAAAATTAATTAAGCAGGTTATGACTTATGATGCTGTTATGGTATTGCAACAGGCGTAAGAGCCTGTTGAGGGAGGATGTGATGGATATTTTATAGACATGGACACGTATATATCAATCAGTTGATATTTTAAATAGACAGTTGACACACAGTGTCAGTGTGCACAGGACACAGAACTAAGTTAAGACATGCAATACTCTGTGTGTGTGTGTGTGCCAACTGCTTTAGAGTTATTTACAGCTAGTCCGTAAAAACAAAGCCTTTTGTTAAGAATGCGGCCAGGCACCCCAGGGGTCTGGGTGCTGCTTCTAATCTTGGTAACATCTCAAACTGCTAACCAACAGCTGTGTATGTGTGCAGGGAGCTCCAAGCTCTCTGCTTCTTCTCTGCTCCAGAATTGACATGAATCTACACTGTGTATTTGTGCTTAATCATTTAGACTGGTTAACAATATAGTTTGAACAATTTCATTACATGTGTTCGGCATACTTCATATATAGTATAGATATTGAATTAGTCTTATTTGGTATAAAACATAGAGTGACACATGAGCTGCATGCCATGTGTATGTCCCGCCTCCTCCTTGACCGGAAGAGCCTATGAGTTTCCAGGGAGGGGGGCGGGACTTAGAAGTTAGTAAATACTTGGACGCAGTGAAACTTCTAGAGAGTCCACACTGATTAGCTATGATGTGACTCCATGTATTTCACGGGGCCTTCCGCCCGTGGAAAGCCTTGTACTGAGTTATTCTGTTCAATAAAGCTGATCAGAATGTGACGACAACCTGCTGGTCTTCTCCTTTCTTCCTTCGACGACCATCACTGCTAACGACACAATTTGGGTAACTTGGTGCTAAATATACATCATAGGCCTGCAGAGTGTCTAGTTTTGAAGATACAGACTCTGCTAAGCAAAAGTGAACAGGGCCAAACTGGGCTTATTTCGCTGTGAAAGTGACATTTAGGCACGGAGTTGGAAAACCTTGTCTGAACCCCTCCATCCTTCCTGTAGCTGCTCAGACTCTGCTTCTCTGCCCCCAGCCAAGCTTATAGGCCTGCAGAGTGTCTAGTTTTGAAGATACAGACTCTGCTAAGCAAAAGTGAACAGGGCCAAACTGGGCTTATTTCGCTGTGAAAGTGACATTTAGGCACGGAGTTGGAAAACCTTGTCTGAACCCCTCCATCCTTCCTGTAGCTGCTCAGACTCTGCTTCTCTGCCCCCAGCCAAGCTTATAGGCCTGCAGAGTGTCTAGTTTTGAAGATACAGACTCTGCTAAGCAAAAGTGAACAGGGCCAAACTGGGCTTATTTCGCTGTGAAAGTGACATCGAAATTTCACAGCGAAATAAGCCCAGTTTGGCCCTGTTCACTTTTGCTTAGCAGAGTCTGTATCTTCAAAACTAGACACTCTGCAGGCCTATAAGCTTGGCTGGGGGCAGAGAAGCAGAGTCTGAGCAGCTACAGGAAGGATGGAGGGGTTCAGACAAGGTTTTCCAACTCCGTGCCTAAATGTCACTTTCACAGCGAAATAAGCCCAGTTTGGCCCTGTTCACTTTTGCTTAGCAGAGTCTGTATCTTCAAAACTAGACACTCTGCAGGCCTATAAGCTTGGCTGGGGGCAGAGAAGCAGAGTCTGAGCAGCTACAGGAAGGATGGAGGGGTTCAGACAAGGTTTTCCAACTCCGTGCCTAAATGTCACTTTCACAGCGAAATAAGCCCAGTTTGGCCCTGTTCACTTTTGCTTAGCAGAGTCTGTATCTTCAAAACTAGACACTCTGCAGGCCTATAAGCTTGGCTGGGGGCAGAGAAGCAGAGTCTGAGCAGCTACAGGAAGGATGGAGGGGTTCAGACAAGGTTTTCCAACTCCGTGCCTAAATGTCACTTTCACAGCGAAATAAGCCCAGTTTGGCCCTGTTCACTTTTGCTTAGCAGAGTCTGTATCTTCAAAACTAGACACTCTGCAGGCCTATAAGCTTGGCTGGGGGCAGAGAAGCAGAGTCTGAGCAGCTACAGGAAGGATGGAGGGGTTCAGACAAGGTTTTCCAACTCCGTGCCTAAATGTCACTTTCACAGCGAAATAAGCCCAGTTTGGCCCTGTTCACTTTTGCTTAGCAGAGTCTGTATCTTCAAAACTAGACACTCTGCAGGCCTATAAGCTTGGCTGGGGGCAGAGAAGCAGAGTCTGAGCAGCTACAGGAAGGATGGAGGGGTTCAGACAAGGTTTTCCAACTCCGTGCCTAAATGTCACTTTCACAGCGAAATAAGCCCAGTTTGGCCCTGTTCACTTTTGCTTAGCAGAGTCTGTATCTTCAAAACTAGACACTCTGCAGGCCTATAAGCTTGGCTGGGGGCAGAGAAGCAGAGTCTGAGCAGCTACAGGAAGGATGGAGGGGTTCAGACAAGGTTTTCCAACTCCGTGCCTAAATGTCACTTTCACAGCGAAATAAGCCCAGTTTGGCCCTGTTCACTTTTGCTTAGCAGAGTCTGTATCTTCAAAACTAGACACTCTGCAGGCCTATAAGCTTGGCTGGGGGCAGAGAAGCAGAGTCTGAGCAGCTACAGGAAGGATGGAGGGGTTCAGACAAGGTTTTCCAACTCCGTGCCTAAATGTCACTTTCACAGCGAAATAAGCCCAGTTTGGCCCTGTTCACTTTTGCTTAGCAGAGTCTGTATCTTCAAAACTAGACACTCTGCAGGCCTATAAGCTTGGCTGGGGGCAGAGAAGCAGAGTCTGAGCAGCTACAGGAAGGATGGAGGGGTTCAGACAAGGTTTTCCAACTCCGTGCCTAAATGTCACTTTCACAGCGAAATAAGCCCAGTTTGGCCCTGTTCACTTTTGCTTAGCAGAGTCTGTATCTTCAAAACTAGACACTCTGCAGGCCTATAAGCTTGGCTGGGGGCAGAGAAGCAGAGTCTGAGCAGCTACAGGAAGGATGGAGGGGTTCAGACAAGGTTTTCCAACTCCGTGCCTAAATGTCACTTTCACAGCGAAATAAGCCCAGTTTGGCCCTGTTCACTTTTGCTTAGCAGAGTCTGTATCTTCAAAACTAGACACTCTGCAGGCCTATAAGCTTGGCTGGGGGCAGAGAAGCAGAGTCTGAGCAGCTACAGGAAGGATGGAGGGGTTCAGACAAGGTTTTCCAACTCCGTGCCTAAATGTCACTTTCACAGCGAAATAAGCCCAGTTTGGCCCTGTTCACTTTTGCTTAGCAGAGTCTGTATCTTCAAAACTAGACACTCTGCAGGCCTATAAGCTTGGCTGGGGGCAGAGAAGCAGAGTCTGAGCAGCTACAGGAAGGATGGAGGGGTTCAGACAAGGTTTTCCAACTCCGTGCCTAAATGTCACTTTCACAGCGAAATAAGCCCAGTTTGGCCCTGTTCACTTTTGCTTAGCAGAGTCTGTATCTTCAAAACTAGACACTCTGCAGGCCTATAAGCTTGGCTGGGGGCAGAGAAGCAGAGTCTGAGCAGCTACAGGAAGGATGGAGGGGTTCAGACAAGGTTTTCCAACTCCGTGCCTAAATGTCACTTTCACAGCGAAATAAGCCCAGTTTGGCCCTGTTCACTTTTGCTTAGCAGAGTCTGTATCTTCAAAACTAGACACTCTGCAGGCCTATAAGCTTGGCTGGGGGCAGAGAAGCAGAGTCTGAGCAGCTACAGGAAGGATGGAGGGGTTCAGACAAGGTTTTCCAACTCCGTGCCTAAATGTCACTTTCACAGCGAAATAAGCCCAGTTTGGCCCTGTTCACTTTTGCTTAGCAGAGTCTGTATCTTCAAAACTAGACACTCTGCAGGCCTATAAGCTTGGCTGGGGGCAGAGAAGCAGAGTCTGAGCAGCTACAGGAAGGATGGAGGGGTTCAGACAAGGTTTTCCAACTCCGTGCCTAAATGTCACTTTCACAGCGAAATAAGCCCAGTTTGGCCCTGTTCACTTTTGCTTAGCAGAGTCTGTATCTTCAAAACTAGACACTCTGCAGGCCTATAAGCTTGGCTGGGGGCAGAGAAGCAGAGTCTGAGCAGCTACAGGAAGGATGGAGGGGTTCAGACAAGGTTTTCCAACTCCGTGCCTAAATGTCACTTTCACAGCGAAATAAGCCCAGTTTGGCCCTGTTCACTTTTGCTTAGCAGAGTCTGTATCTTCAAAACTAGACACTCTGCAGGCCTATAAGCTTGGCTGGGGGCAGAGAAGCAGAGTCTGAGCAGCTACAGGAAGGATGGAGGGGTTCAGACAAGGTTTTCCAACTCTGTGCCTAAATGTCACTTTCACAGCGAAATAAGCCCAGTTTGGCCCTGTTCACTTTTGCTTAGCAGAGTCTGTATCTTCAAAACTAGACACTCTGCAGGCCTATAAGCTTGGCTGGGGGCAGAGAAGCAGAGTCTGAGCAGCTACAGGAAGGATGGAGGGGTTCAGACAAGGTTTTCCAAGTCCGTGCCTAAATGTCACTTTCACAGCGAAATAAGCCCAGTTTGGCCCTGTTCACTTTTGCTTAGCAGAGTCTGTATCTTCAAAACTAGACACTCTGCAGGCCTATATCAGCCCAATATCAATATCAGCCCAATATCAATATCAGCCCAATATCAGCATCAGCCCAATATCAGCATCAGCCCAATATCAGCATCAGCCCAATATCAGCATCAGCCCAATATCAGCATCAGCCCAATATCAGCATCAGCCCAATATCAGCATCAGCCCAATATCAGCATCAGCCCAATATCAGCATCAGCCCAATATCAGCATCAGCCCAATATCAGCATCAGCCCAATATCAGCATCAGCCCAATATCAGCATCAGCCCAATATCAGCATCAGCCCAATATCAGCATCAGCCCAATATCAGCATCAGCCCAATATCAGCATCAGCCCAATATCAGCATCAGCCCAATATCAGCATCAGCCCAATATCAGCATCAGCCCAATATCAGCATCAGCCCAATATCAGCATCAGCCCAATATCAGCATCAGCCCAATATCAGCATCAGCCCAATATCAGCATCAGCCCAATATCAGCATCAGCCCAATATCAGCATCAGCCCAATATCAGCATCAGCCCAATATCAGCATCAGCCCAATATCAGCATCAGCCCAATATCAGCATCAGCCCAATATCAGCATCAGCCCAATATCAGCATCAGTCCAATATCAGCATCAGCCCAATATCAGCATCAGCCCAATATCAGCATCAGCCCAATATCAGCATCAGCCCAATATCAGCATCAGCCCAATATCAGCATCAGCCCAATATCAGCATCAGCCCAATATCAGCATCAGCCCAATATCAGCATCAGCCCAATATCAGCATCAGCCCAATATCAGCATCAGCCCAATATCAGCATCAGCCCAATATCAGCATCAGCCCAATATCAGCATCAGCCCAATATCAGCATCAGCCCAATATCAGCATCAGCCCAATATCAGCATCAGCCCAATATCAGCATCAGCCCAATATCAGCATCAGCCCAATATCAGCATCAGCCCAATATCAGCATCAGCCCAATATCAGCATCAGCCCAATATCAGCATCAGCCCAATATCAGCATCAGCCCAATATCAGCATCAGCCCAATATCAGCATCAGCCCAATATCAGCATCAGCCCAATATCAGCATCAGCCCAATATCAGCATCAGCCCAATATCAGCATCAGCCCAATATCAGCATCAGCCCAATATCAGCATCAGCCCAATATCAGCATCAGCCCAATATCAGCATCAGCCCAATATCAGCATCAGCCCAATATCAGCATCAGCCCAATATCAGCATCAGCCCAATATCAGCATCAGCCCAATATCAGCATCAGCCCAATATCAGCATCAGCCCAATATCAGCATCAGCCCAATATCAGCATCAGCCCAATATCAGCATCAGCCCAATATCAGCATCAGCCCAATATCAGCATCAGCCCAATATCAGCATCAGCCCAATATCAGCATCAGCCCAATATCAGCATCAGCCCAATATCAGCATCAGCCCAATATCAGCATCAGCCCAATATCAGCATCAGCCCAATATCAGCATCAGCCCAATATCAGCATCAGCCCAATATCAGCATCAGCCCAATATCAGCATCAGCCCAATATCAGCATCAGCCCAATATCAGCATCAGCCCAATATCAGCATCAGCCCAATATCAGCATCAGCCCAATATCAGCATCAGCCCAATATCAGCATCAGCCCAATATCAGCATCAGCCCAATATCAGCATCAGCCCAATATCAGCATCAGCCCAATATCAGCATCAGCCCAATATCAGCATCAGCCCAATATCAGCATCAGCCCAATATCAGCATCAGCTGATATTATATCATATTGGGCTGCTTCTCTGCCCCCAGCCAAGCTTATAGGCCTGCAGAGTGTCTAGGGCTGATGCTGATATTGGGCTGATGCTGATATTGGGCTGATGCTGATATTGGGCTGATGCTGATATTGGGCTGATGCTGATATTGGGCTGATGCTGATATTGGGCTGATGCTGATATTGGGCTGATGCTGATATTGGGCTGATGCTGATATTGGGCTGATGCTGATATTGGGCTGATGCTGATATTGGGCTGATGCTGATATTGGGCTGATGCTGATATTGGGCTGATGCTGATATTGGGCTGATGCTGATATTGGGCTGATGCTGATATTGGGCTGATGCTGATATTGGGCTGATGCTGATATTGGGCTGATGCTGATATTGGGCTGATGCTGATATTGGGCTGATGCTGATATTGGGCTGATGCTGATATTGGGCTGATGCTGATATTGGGCTGATGCTGATATTGGGCTGATGCTGATATTGGGCTGATGCTGATATTGGGCTGATGCTGATATTGGGCTGATGCTGATATTGGGCTGATGCTGATATTGGGCTGATGCTGATATTGGGCTGATGCTGATATTGGGCTGATGCTGATATTGGGCTGATGCTGATATTGGGCTGATGCTGATATTGGAAACCTTGTCTGAACCCCTCCATCCTTCCTGTAGCTGCTCAGACTCTGCTTCTCTGCCCCCAGCCAAGCTTATAGGCCTGCAGAGTGTCTAGTTTTGAAGATACAGACTCTGCTAAGCAAAAGTGAACAGGGCCAAACTGGGCTTATTTCGCTGTGAAAGTGACATTTAGGCACGGAGTTGGAAAACCTTGTCTGAACCCCTCCATCCTTCCTGTAGCTGCTCAGACTCTGCTTCTCTGCCCCCAGCCAAGCTTATAGGCCTGCAGAGTGTCTAGTTTTGAAGATACAGACTCTGCTAAGCAAAAGTGAACAGGGCCAAACTGGGCTTATTTCGCTGTGAAAGTGACATTTAGGCACGGAGTTGGAAAACCTTGTCTGAACCCCTCCATCCTTCCTGTAGCTGCTCAGACTCTGCTTCTCTGCCCCCAGCCAAGCTTATAGGCCTGCAGAGTGTCTAGTTTTGAAGATACAGACTCTGCTAAGCAAAAGTGAACAGGGCCAAACTGGGCTTATTTCGCTGTGAAAGTGACATTTAGGCACGGAGTTGGAAAACCTTGTCTGAACCCCTCCATCCTTCCTGTAGCTGCTCAGACTCTGCTTCTCTGCCCCCAGCCAAGCTTATAGGCCTGCAGAGTGTCTAGTTTTGAAGATACAGACTCTGCTAAGCAAAAGTGAACAGGGCCAAACTGGGCTTATTTCGCTGTGAAAGTGACATTTAGGCACGGAGTTGGAAAACCTTGTCTGAACCCCTCCATCCTTCCTGTAGCTGCTCAGACTCTGCTTCTCTGCCCCCAGCCAAGCTTATAGGCCTGCAGAGTGTCTAGTTTTGAAGATACAGACTCTGCTAAGCAAAAGTGAACAGGGCCAAACTGGGCTTATTTCGCTGTGAAAGTGACATTTAGGCACGGAGTTGGAAAACCTTGTCTGAACCCCTCCATCCTTCCTGTAGCTGCTCAGACTCTGCTTCTCTGCCCCCAGCCAAGCTTATAGGCCTGCAGAGTGTCTAGTTTTGAAGATACAGACTCTGCTAAGCAAAAGTGAACAGGGCCAAACTGGGCTTATTTCGCTGTGAAAGTGACATTTAGGCACGGAGTTGGAAAACCTTGTCTGAACCCCTCCATCCTTCCTGTAGCTGCTCAGACTCTGCTTCTCTGCCCCCAGCCAAGCTTATAGGCCTGCAGAGTGTCTAGTTTTGAAGATACAGACTCTGCTAAGCAAAAGTGAACAGGGCCAAACTGGGCTTATTTCGCTGTGAAAGTGACATTTAGGCACGGAGTTGGAAAACCTTGTCTGAACCCCTCCATCCTTCCTGTAGCTGCTCAGACTCTGCTTCTCTGCCCCCAGCCAAGCTTATAGGCCTGCAGAGTGTCTAGTTTTGAAGATACAGACTCTGCTAAGCAAAAGTGAACAGGGCCAAACTGGGCTTATTTCGCTGTGAAAGTGACATTTAGGCACGGAGTTGGAAAACCTTGTCTGAACCCCTCCATCCTTCCTGTAGCTGCTCAGACTCTGCTTCTCTGCCCCCAGCCAAGCTTATAGGCCTGCAGAGTGTCTAGTTTTGAAGATACAGACTCTGCTAAGCAAAAGTGAACAGGGCCAAACTGGGCTTATTTCGCTGTGAAAGTGACATTTAGGCACGGAGTTGGAAAACCTTGTCTGAACCCCTCCATCCTTCCTGTAGCTGCTCAGACTCTGCTTCTCTGCCCCCAGCCAAGCTTATAGGGCCTGCAGAGTGTCTAGTTTTGAAGATACAGACTCTGCTAAGCAAAAGTGAACAGGGCCAAACTGGGCTTATTTCGCTGTGAAAGTGACATTTAGGCACGGAGTTGGAAAACCTTGTCTGAACCCCCTCCATCCTTCCTGTAGCTGCTCAGACTCTGCTTCTCTGCCCCCAGCCAAGCTTATAGGCCTGCAGAGTGTCTAGTTTTGAAGATACAGACTCTGCTAAGCAAAAGTGAACAGGGCCAAACTGGGCTTATTTCGCTGTGAAAGTGACATTTAGGCACGGAGTTGGAAAACCTTGTCTGAACCCCTCCATCCTTCCTGTAGCTGCTCAGACTCTGCTTCTCTGCCCCCAGCCAAGCTTATAGGCCTGCAGAGTGTCTAGTTTTGAAGATACAGACTCTGCTAAGCAAAAGTGAACAGGGCCAAACTGGGCTTATTTCGCTGTGAAAGTGACATTTAGGCACGGAGTTGGAAAACCTTGTCTGAACCCCTCCATCCTTCCTGTAGCTGCTCAGACTCTGCTTCTCTGCCCCCAGCCAAGCTTATAGGCCTGCAGAGTGTCTAGTTTTGAAGATACAGACTCTGCTAAGCAAAAGTGAACAGGGCCAAACTGGGCTTATTTCGCTGTGAAAGTGACATTTAGGCACGGAGTTGGAAAACCTTGTCTGAACCCCTCCATCCTTCCTGTAGCTGCTCAGACTCTGCTTCTCTGCCCCCAGCCAAGCTTATAGGCCTGCAGAGTGTCTAGTTTTGAAGATACAGACTCTGCTAAGCAAAAGTGAACAGGGCCAAACTGGGCTTATTTCGCTGTGAAAGTGACATTTAGGCACGGAGTTGGAAAACCTTGTCTGAACCCCCTCCATCCTTCCTGTAGCTGCTCAGACTCTGCTTCTCTGCCCCCAGCCAAGCTTATAGGCCTGCAGAGTGTCTAGTTTTTGAAGATACAGACTCTGCTAAGCAAAAGTGAACAGGGCCAAACTTGGGCTTATTTCGCTGTGAAAGTGACATTTAGGCACGGAGTTGGAAAACCTTGTCTGAACCCCTCCATCCTTCCTGTAGCTGCTCAGACTCTGCTTCTCTGCCCCCAGCCAAGCTTATAGGCCTGCAGAGTGTCTAGTTTTGAAGATACAGACTCTGCTAAGCAAAAGTGAACAGGGGCCAAACTGGGCTTATTTCGCTGTGAAAGTGACATTTAGGCACGGAGTTGGAAAACCTTGTCTGAACCCCTCCATCCTTCCTGTAGCTGCT
>NW_027638425.1:0-6464 GCF_951216825.1 Electrona antarctica | reverse complement strand
TTAACTGTGTTTGTGTGTGCACAGTGATGTTTGCCACTGTCGGCTAGAAACCTTGTATGTCCAAAAGTGTTGGAAATGGAGGGGAAATATACATAACTGGCATTTCAAATGGATTATTTAAGCACAAAGCTCTTAAAAGAAATCTATACTTTTCATTGGTTCAATAGTTATAAAAGAACCGACAAAACACACCTTTACCTCTTAAACTTAAAATAAAGATAATCTAAAATATGTAGGCCTATTTTAATAACCATTAAATGTGAAAAAAGATATTCTAAAACATGTATTTGAATAATAATAATAATAATTTAGCAAACCACTCCTTTTAACCCATTTTGACCTGAGATCAGATTCTAAAAATGTCTCCTAAATCCTGACAGTTTTCTGAAAATGTTTCTATGTCAGTCGTTCTTTTATTTTTCAAAAATAGCAGATCTACAAGTTCATAGCGCGGCACTCGGTGCCGCGCTATGAGCTTGTAGATCTGCTATTTTTCAATAGCTAAAGCATAACGTAATGCTAACACCAAAAGGGGTTCCCGCCCAAAATCGGTTAAACTCCTTTCCCGCAATGTAATTGTTGTGCCAACGATCGTTCCTCATCACATACACATCTGTCACTCCTGCTGTCGTATCCGACCTATACCCACTCGCCTGCCAGGAGGGCCGGACTGGGTCAAAAATCCGGCCCTGACATTTTGGCCCAGACCGGCCCGCCACAACCGGCAAGCAGAGAGCACATACTTTACCGCCCCGCTCTGTCGAGGCACACACAAACAAACAAGCCCTAATACCTGTATACCTGTAATACATGTGCAATATAAGTGTGCAAATGTTCCTTACGCACTTCACACTCTTCCTTACGAGAGTATAAGGGACACACCAGTAAAAAGGGGCCATTTGGAACCCCTTCAAGGAACCATGAGGGTACCTGGACCACACTCTGAGACCCACTGACATAGCAAGGAACCATGAGGGTACCTGGACCACACTCTGAGACCCACTGACATAGCAAGGAACCATGAGGGTACCTGGACCACACTCTGAGACCCACTGACATAGCAAGGAACCATGAGGGTACCTGGACCACACTCTGAGACCCACTGACATAGCAAGGAACCATGAGGGTACCTGGTCCACACTCTGAGACCCACTGACATAGCAAGTCAAGTTATTGTATTTATATAGGACATTTAACCCATTTTAGGCGGGAACCCCTTTTGGTGTTTTAAGCATTATGTTATGCTTTATCTGTTGAAAAATAGCAGATCTACAAGCTCATAGCGTGGCACCGAGTGCCACGCTACAAGCTTGTAGGTCTGCTATTTTTGAAAAATCGTGAAAACATATAGAATCATAGGTATTTCCGAAAACTGTAAGGATTTCGAAGACATTTTTTTAATTTCGACGTCAGGCCTAAATGAGTTAAAAACATCAGTAGTATAGCCATAAAGTGCTTCCTAAAACATATATACCTTAGTGTATACCGCAGAGAGTTTCCAGTATGCCCAATATCAGCACCCTTACTCGGTCTGACCCCATGGATGGAACGGAGCCTTCGTTAGCATCATCGGTGACACCTGATAACGGCGGATAAGTTGAAACGCGGAGATACGAGGTTTCCTTGCGACAGCAGCCGCGATAGTGCAGGTGTCTTATAGTCGCCGTTAGGCACTTACTTGCCGCCGCGCAAAATTTACATTTACACACTGGCACTCACACAAAGACGCACAAAGACACACAAATTAGAAATAGTTTAAGTACGTCGTGGCTGCTCGGCGTTCAGCTGGCCCGGTGGACTTGAAAAGACCCTCTTTAGAGCGGAGGGGAAATTAGCGATGGTCTGCCTTTATGTGAGAGAGACAGGCGCACTGGTGTGTGTGTGTGTGTGTGTGTGTGTGTGTGTGTGTGTGTGTGTGTGTGTGTGTGTGTGTGTGTGTGTGTGTGTGTGTGTGTGTGTGTGTGTGTGTGTGTGTGTGTGTGTGTGTGTGTGTGTGTGTGTGTGTGTGTGTGTGTGTGTGTGTGTGTGTGTGTGTGTGTGTGTGTGTACGGGCGCGTGATGGTGCTGGTTGTTTTGGCTCTATCAGAGTGTGTGTGTGTGTGTGTGTGTGTGTGTGTGTGTGTGTGTGTGTGTGTGTTTGTTAGTTACAGTAATTATGGCACCCGATAACTGACAGCTAAACCCAGGCAGGATGAGAGAGAGAGAGAGAGAGGGCGAGGGAGGGGGAGAGAGAGAGAGAGACAGAGTTAAAAGCGGGTTGTGTGTTTTCCTGCTCTCTCCTCTCCTGCCTGCGTGCTGAACATCTGCTGAGAGATTTGCATATTAATTAACCCATATTAACTCTAATTATTCTGGGGAATTATCAAATAAATTAAATTTTCTAATTTTAACCAGTTTTTCTTCGCTCGATTCCTTCCTGCCTTCCTCTGCGCTTGATGCGTGTCAATGTGTGTGCGTGCGTGTGTGTGTGTGTGTGTCTGTCACCTGACCAGTGAATCGAAAGCTACAAAAGATTTTAGCGTATTGTATTTATTTCTCTTCCCCTCTCCTCTCCTTCTTTTGTAATTTTAATTTAGGCCTGACGTCGAAATTTAAAAAAAAGTCTTCTGAAAGAATATATATTTAAAGATTTGTGCCGCATTTTCACGATTTTTCAAAAATAGCAGATCTACAAGCTCGTAGCGCGCCACTCGGTGGCGCGCTATGAGCTTGTAGATCTGCTATTTTTCAATAGCTAAAGTATAACATAATGCTTAGTTAAAACACCAAAAGGGGTTCCCGCCCCAAAATGGGTTAGTGTCGATTTGGTCGACAAAAACTTTTTTCCACAGACGAAAACCAAATAAAAACTAAGCTATGACAACTACGACTCATGATTCTAAATATATTGACAATTTTGTCAACAGATAAATAGTTAGATAAAAATAGATAAAAAAAATGAGTGGAGAAGAGATCCAGTAGGGGGAAAAAAAGAAAAACAATCACGTGAAGTGAGGGGCACTCTTATCACCATGGATCACATCCCATGCTCAGCCAATCAAATCGGGGCCTTGTGGTACACACACACAAACACACAAAGCTAGCGCCCCTCAAAATGCTTGGTTCCATACTGAAAATAGCAAGTCCTAAAAGCAGGCATTACGACGCCACCACAGGCCCGCCAAAATACATTTTAGTCACTAAATCAACCGTAGATTTAGTCGACCAAAGTACTTGAGTCCTTTTACTGTTGGTAAATGTAGTTCAATTAGCAAGAGTAAAAGTATAGGCTACTCCTAATGCAGAATGTCCCATTTCAAGTGTATGTACAAAAAATAAATCAAATATAAAAATTTAATAAATATAATAAAAATTAAATAAAAATAGCAGCTTGTAGATTGGCTATTTTCAAATGGCCGAAATGTACATGGCTGAAGTGGTTGATGTATGTTTTGTAATAACTATAGTAACTAAAGTACAACATTTGGATCCAATTTGTTTTACTTTGGACTGGAAGTAAACCTATTGGGAATTGGAAATACTCAAGTACATATACCACAAAATTGTACTTAAGTACTTGTGCTCCACACGTCCCAAACTCTTCTTCCTTCCGGCTCCAAAACTATGGAATGCACTTCCCATTGCAATCAGAACTGCAGCCTCACTCCCAATCTTCCGCCGTAGTTTGAAAACCGACCTCTTCAGACTCCATCTTGGCCCGTAGCACTTGCCCTAGCCCCGACTACCTTAGTTCAAGTTTATTTGAAAACATCATTGCATAACAGTATGAATTATGATGTTTCTTACAAGAGACATATGCAAAGGCTAAATTTAAGTAACTTAGATACAATAGATAGCATTTTATGTAGACATATAGCACTATATATGCATAGTTTAATTATATAGATATTCCACTGTTACATTCTTAGCTTACATATGATTCATGATAACTATTTTATATGTGTATGATGTATTGCCATGTTTTTTTTGTTCTTGGTTAATATAAATGTTAGCATTATGTTATGCTTTAGCTATTGAAAAATAGCAGATCTACAAGCTCATAGCGTACGAGCTTGTAGTTCTGCTATTTTTGAAAAATCGAAGAACGACTGACATAGAAACATAGCTTTTTCAGAAAACTGTCAGGATGTAGAAGATATTTTTAGAATCTGATCTCAGGTCAAAATGGGTTAAGAGCGTCTGCTAAATGCCTAAATTGTAAATTATAATTGTACTTAGGTACATTTACTTAGTTACTTTCCACCACTGTAAGGCAGGAAGAGGGGGGGGGGGGGTGAAGGGGGAGGGGGGAGGGGGGGGGGTGGAGAACATGTGTGTGACAGAGATACAGATGGTGCATCTACACATGGACACACAGGAAGTCATACCCCCCCCCCCCCCCCCTCTCTCTCTCTCTCATTGCCTGTTGCTCTCTCGCTCATCCTGTGTAATAAATAGGAGTTTAATTGAATCAGAGCATCTCTAAGTCCACCCCCACGCACGCAGGCACGCACACCCACCCACACACACACGCACACGCGCACACGCACACACACGCACACACATGCAGACACAGAAGCATGGGGAGCAGATGCATCACATAATAAATAGAGCCAAGTCTGGATGCTCACAGAAAGATATCTACAGCTGTACGAGGTGTTTGTTCACTGCTACCATGAACCCAATACCCTCCATTCTGGTACTGTACTGGTACAGTATAGGAGTGTCACTACTTGGACTTCACATTATAATGATGACAGGTACAAACAAAATGTAGAAAAGACAAAATAAATAAAGGAACGAATTTAGAAAAAGCTTGGTTTTAATCTCCCTCTCCACCTCTCTCACTCTCTCTCTCTCTCTCTCTCTCTCTCTCTCTCTCTCTCTCTCTCTCTCTCTCTCTCTCTCTCTCAATCCTTCCATTTATTTTTTTATTTTTTTCAAGATATTTTTTGGCATTTTCGGCCTTTATTGATAGGTTCAAAGTATAGACTGACAGGAAATGGGGAGAGAGAAGGGAAGGGCAAGAAACTGTGGCTCAGCAGCCGTCCGGGCCAATCCTTCCATTTCTTAAGCTCTCTCTCTCTCTCGTCTTTGATGAACAGTCTACGGATCGCCACCGCCACCGATCAATATACAATATTCAGACATATCACTGCACCGTTCAGCGACTGTCAGAGTGTGTGTGTGTGTGTGTGTGTGTGTGTGTGTGTGTGTGTGTGTGTGTGTGTGTGTGTGTGTGTGTGTGTGTGCGCGTGCGCGCGCGTGTGTGCGCGCACGTGGGCGGGTGAAAGCGTGCAAACAGGGGGTTATGTCAGGCGGTTCAAAGCCGCCCTGTCTTATTACATGTGTCATTTTAATTATCCCACGAGCGACGCCAGCCTTTTATTCACCTCAGAACTATGCGAGAGGCGGTTATTTATTTTTTTATTCTCTCTTTTTAAAGGGAAAATAATGGGAAAAGTGCATTCATATAAATAATAGAATAGAAGGCTTGGCAGTTAGTCGCGGGCGCTATCAAACAGGTAGCGGGGGTTATTGTTTAAAGAAGAATGTTGCACAGTGATGGCTTTTGTCACGGCTGACACTTAAAAAAACCCAGGGAAGTACAAGAGACAGAGGCAGCGCGCACGCCAAGTAAACATGCTGTTATTTTAGTATTCATTTGTCTGTTCTCTTCTCACCGCTAAGTCGCTAACGCAAAAGATTGATTAATAGTGAGGTGTGTGTGTGTGTGTGTGTGTGTGTGTGTGTGTGTGTGTGTGTGTGTGTGTGTGTGTGTGTGTGTGTGTGTGTGTGTGTGTGTGTGTGTGTGTGTGTGTGTGTGTGTGTGTGTGTGTTATTACTATACTTGTGAGGTCATAATGACCCAACAAGTATAGTATAATTAGAGAAATAGACGAAATAGAAATTAACTAATTCTGTGACAATGGCGAGATTTCTTATTGACACTGTGTGTGTGTGTGTGTGTGTGTGTGTGTGTGTGTGTGTGTGTGTGTGTGTGTGTGTGTGTGTGTGTGTGTGTGTGTGTGTGTGTGTGTGTGTGTGTGTGTGTTATTACTATACTTGTGAGGTCATAATGACCCAACAAGTATAGTATAATTAGAGAAATAGACGAAATAGAAATTAACTCATTCTGTGACAATGGCGAGATTTCTTATTGACACTGTGTGTGTGTGTGTGTGTGTGTGTGTGTGTGTGTGCGCGCGCGTGCGTGCGTGCGCGCGCGCACACGTGTGCGTGTGTGCAGGAGTGGAGGTGTAATACAACTGTCTGCGAGACATTAGTAGATGAGAATGACTTTGTTTGGTCGGTACAATACCGACGCCAGGCGCGCGGCTCTTCCTGTCAGCCTGTGGCACCTCGACAATGGCCGCCCGACTCCTCCTGTGACAGCACCGGCGTTGGCGGCGGTGCAGCGCTAACCAATTTGCGAGTCCCAACATGTCAATTTGTGTCATCGCTGAGAGGAGCACAGGGAGGGG